>NC_142937.1:89912336-90102336 GCF_046866305.1 Octopus bimaculoides | reverse complement strand
CTTGTAATCAAAGATGGTACAGCTGTAACCATCCACTCTTTTATTTAGATAGTATAGTGTGATTTCAGTTAAGACAACAGGTACAACATAGCTTCTTTCCTGCTCCTTCTACACCACTGTCATCACTCTCAACTTTTTAAGTTTCTACGTTATCATGTGTTGAACATATTTTCTATATAGCAAAATATATTTAACGACTAAAGTACTAAAACAAGTGAAGTAATGTCTAATGTGGGATGCCTCATCATTCAGTGTCTACTTTTCCATCTTACATGGGTCAGAAAGAATTTACCGAGGCAAATTTGCTGCAGATGTATGCTTTTCCTGTTGCTAACTCTCACTGGTTTTTAAGCAAAGTGACTGTAAAGTAATACTTCCCTCTTAGAACTAAGATGTTTAGTCTCAGGTTAGCCCATATAGAACAAACTTATGATCAGATATTTCTTATTTTATTCAAATAATATATCTAGAACAACAAATATCCCATATGTCCTTCCATTTAAGACAAGAGGGTGTGATTTGGGGATATCGTTGATATTTCTAGCAATTCAAGCAAGCACAAAGAGTCTTCTCTCTTATGTTGTTTAAAACATTAAATGGTCAGGTCAGGTGATGAATCAAAATTCATCTTCACAGGTGTATGCTATGGCCAATGCATTTGTCCCACATACATTCCATCTTTGTGGAGATCAAGGAAATTCCTCTCCAGATCCAATAACTATATGTTTATACATATATGTACCAAAGTTCATGATACTTTCAGGTTCACTTGACGCTTTTATAAAACTGCTTTAAGGTGTCTTAGCATCACTCAAGAAAGACTTTTGTCAGTCATTCAGAGGTTATCTAAAGGACACTGCATCCTTGAAAAATTCCATACTTCCTCAAATTCATCAACACTACTCCTGATGTACCTATACACCCTTTCCATTTTAAGGCTCTTTTACTGTTCACTTTTCTGCCCGTTTGTGTTTTATTCTGTGTATTGCGCATGCACTTTGGACTACCATAGCTGTCTGTCTTTGCTTGATTCATTGTGGCTTTCTGTCCCTTCCTTTACCCTTTCCCAATAAGTTGTAATACCCCTGAACGCTATACAATAAGATCAAAGTTTACTTCCCAACAACATGGTTTCGGGTTCAGTCCCATGGTGTGATACCTTGAACAAATGTCTTCTGCTATAGCTCTGGGCTGCCCAAAGTGGATCTAATAGAGAGAAACTGAAACAAGTCTGTCATGTATGCATATGTGTGCTGTGTGTGTATGGGCATGCATTTGTGTCTCCTTGTTTTGACATCATGATAGTTATAAATGATTTCTATTGTCATTCATTCTCAGTATTTTGCAAGAGCATGTCTGGCCATGGGGAAATATTATCTTGCTTGGAAATAAGAAAGTGCTGGCAACAAGAAAGAGCATCCAGCCAAAGAAAATCTGCCTCAATAAACTCCATCTGACCCATGCAGGTGTGAGAAAGTGGACATTAATACAATGATGATACACATACACACAATCAAATTTTAACTTTATTCTTTCACTCAATTATAAATATATTTACATACCTGGTAACGAGCACAATGTTCTCCGTGGACCAAATTTGTGAGGACTCCTTCAAGACTAGTGTTGAACTAGAAATATAGAAACATAAGTATTACATTTCTCAGTTGTACTTCTTTGTCAACTGATTTGAACTGAGATCTTATTTTAGAATCACTCTAACAATAACAACACATACACAATTCCTTTTATCTTCATTACTATTTTGTGATTATGTTATATATTAGTTATCAATATCTTTTACTGTACATCAACAGCCTGACTACTGAATCACTATCAATAATTGTGAACATAGGTGGCAATACTTAAAATACTTAAGACTTCAACATTAATTATTTATGAAGAACGGAACAAAACCTAGGTTTTACAGCTTACATTATAGAATCTTTGAACAGTTCGGTCATTGTATCTATTGCAGAGTTTCTTCTGGACAAATCCTCGATGATTCAATATATCATTTGCTATGAGTGGTTCCTGAAGAAAAGAAACAAAAATTATATCAAACCAAGACAAATCATTAGAGGTATATATATCATGCCCCCTCACATGCACATACACAAGCACTCATGTCCCATGGAGAAAGATAACTTCCATTCTCCAGAAAAGTGACAGGTCTATTACGGTAATCATGTTGTGATACAAATACTTTACACACACATACACACACTAATTCGTTTTACAGTCATTTTTTCTATACTGGCAAGGGTTAGATGAATACATATTACCAAGACATTGTTTTAACACCCAGATAACCTTTACTTGTTCTTCAAGTAAGAGAGTTTCATTCCACATAACTTTGGAAGTGCAGAATTACTGGAGTATTTGTTAACTGGGAAAATATCAATAAACAATAATGTCTGTAGCTTGGCTCAGCAGAGAATTTAAACATTCATACAGAGACACACATACACGATGAGCTCTGTAGCTTCATCATCGTTTAACGTCTGCTTTCCATGCTGGCATGGGTTGGAAGGTTTGACTGAAAACTGGTAAGCCAGGAGGATGCACCAGGTTCCAATCTGATTCGGAACGGTTTCTACAGCTGGATGCCCTTCCTAACGCCAACCACTCCAAGAGTGTAGTGGGCATTTTTTACGCGCACCTAGCAAATTCCCTCCCAAAGCATTGGCTGACAGAGAGCTATGGTAGAAAACATTTGCCCAAGGTGTGGTGCAGTGCGACAGAACCCAAAACGAGATGATTGTAAAGCAGACTTCATAGTCACAGGACCATGCTGGTGTGTTATATGTTATTGTTAGGAGTTAACGACTGAATAGATGGTCAACAGTGTGCTTGTGTGTGTGTGCACGCACATACACATAAGAAACTGCAAGCTCTGATATTTGCTTATGTAAAAGTAGTTAATTAATCATACAAGAATACAACCGAGAAAACTGGACATCAAAGGTATTCACTAATGTAAGATCATCATCATCATCATCATCATCGTTTAACGTCCGCTTTCCATGCTAGCATGGGTTGGACGATTTGACTGAGGACTGGTGAAACCGGATGGCAACACCAGGCTCCAATCTAATTTGGCAGAGTTTCTACAGCTGGATGCCCTTCCTAACGCCAACCACTCAGAGAGTGTAGTGGGTGCTTTTACGTGTCACCCGCACGAAAACGGCCACGCTTGAAATGGTGTCTTTTATGTGCCACCCGCACAAGCCAGTCCAGGGGCACTGGCAACGATCTCACTCGAAAATCCTACGGGAGCCAGTCAGGCGGTACTGGCAACGGCCACGCTCAAAATGGTGCATCTCATGTGCCACCCGCACAAGAGCCAGTCCAGGGGCACTGGCAACGATCTTACTTGGCTTGCCGGGTCTTCTCACGCACAACACATTTCCAAAGGTCTCGGTCAGATGAATAAATTAATTCAAAGTTGGCTTTGATATAATATGGCACTTACTTTGTGTGTGATATGTTGTTGCTCAACAGGACCTTTTCGATTTGGTTCAATGAGGTCAGGATGGGAAATGAGGTAGCCATTGTCATCCATGATAAAGCATCTACAACCAGAGATGATCAGTGATATCATTTGGTGTCGTTATAATTTACAATTACATTTTTTTTTATATCAATGCAAAACAGAAACATAATAGTTTTAAAATTAATAGACTTCAATTTTAAAGAAATAATTCCATCAATTTATAATAGGCAAGACAACATTCATCCATACATTCCAATCAATGTGAAGCTGCGACTTCCCTCACTAGTACACACGCATAATTGGGTGGATATTTGTGTGTGTGTGTGTGTGTGTGTGTGTGTGTGTGTGTGTGTACATGCATATATATGTATGTTTGTGTGCACCCTCATCTAGATATCACTTGATGGTTGTGAATGAGAATCAGTTTCGCACAAGTGAGGTTGTTTGTTTCTCATCTTCCATGAAAATCATGTCTAGCTTTGAAGAAACATTTGATTGCTTGGAAACATGTGAAGGTTGGTGACACAAAGGGCATCCAGCCATTGAAAATTTGCCTCAACGAACTCTCCTTGACCCATGCAAGCAAAGAAAAATCTACAGTTAATGATGATGATGATGATGATAAGAGAAAATTGAGAAATACATAAATTATTCAAATTACTTGTAGACTCTAGCTTTTGGTTTTCAAATCTCTTGCTAAACTTTTCAATTAATATTAGATTAAACATTACTTGTTACAGAATAAAATATGGAAAGAGGTGTGCATGAAATATAAGCCTTATTAATTACTTCTTCAAATGCTACATGACTTCTACTTGGTCACTGAATCTGCTACAGATAACTAAATCTCTCTCAAATCAGACCAACCTATTCACAGTGAAATCATAAAAAATAACTTCTTACCTAACAGTTGGCTGTTCACAGGCTGGTACTTTCTCAGCCAGAATCTTATAGAAATAGCCAAGGGTGATATCCATGCCCATCACAGCAGCAACTTTGTCTTGAGGACTGTGGAGTGCAGCTCTCCTGTAAGAAAACAAAATACAAATATGACAATAAATAATAAATAATAAATACTTTGTAAAACTAAATATAATTAAGTTGACTGGGACATCCAGCTTCATTGCCTGGCTTGTTCAGCCTCTTCACAATAAGAGTGACTACTCTCAGTAAATGAGAGACAGACAGACAGACAGAGAGTGATAATTATCATCATTGTTTTTATGTTAGTTTTCCCATGCAAGCATAGGCTAAATGGAGCATGTTGTGGCAGATTTTCTATGATGAGATGCTCTTCCTACTGCTAATTCTGACCTGTTTTCCAAATAAGATATTTTCATTTATTGTCCTCACATGTTGAAACCAATGAGCCACTGAAACTATGGGAGTATATTACCAGGGAATATAAATATACATGAGAATGTAAAGTATACTTCATTTTAATAATTATTAATTTTAGGGTTGCTGTGAAAAGTAAAGAAATTGGTTATACAACTAGTCTTATCACTCTGTAGATAGAGAAAAATGTGATTGAACTGACCAATTTCTAGTTTTTAAACTTTTTTCACAGAAAAACAACATCTGTCTGTCCACAGAGTTTAGTAGTTTATAAATATTTATAGAATATCTATATAGAAACTTGGATTTGGTTAAACCTTCAGTCTGATTTGAATCGTAGTGCATTAACTGTACATTTCAAATTATCTAGTGTAGTGTACAAACATATAGATACAAGTACACACACAAACAATTATATATGCATGATTCATACACATTTATATAAATATATATACTTACTTTCCCTCAAATATAGTATGGCTGACAGTGACAATATAGCCAGCACCTCCAACATCTAGATAGGGAGCAGCAAGTGTCACAAAACCCGGGAAAGCAAGTGCTCTTTCAAACCAGGGTCTTTTAGTGGGGTCATAGGTCTTATCCATTAGTGTACCTGGGTAAACTCGGAATGAACCACCAGGTGTTGCAACATATCTGTAAAATCAAAAAACAAAAGCATGAATATTACATGTTAAATCTGCTGAGTAATGTAGGTATATAAAGTGGTTGACACATCAAGGTATCATCTAAATGTGTACAATTCCCTCTGGATGCATACCTTTCATTCTTATGCATATACACAGGCATGCATATATGTATGTACTGTGGAAGGCCTACACAAGCATGGATGTTGATGTTTTGATAATACTGGGCTGTCAACTTCTTGTTTGTGAGTTTAACTCCACTCTAAGTATTTTGCTAAGTCACTGAGAAGGACACTTTATTCTACAATTCCTCAATGGCTCTGGTTTTAAGAAAGAATGAATGGATAATATTAACTTAGACTGGTCTTCTATCTAAGAGAGATGATATTTTTCTGATATTTGCTTTACACTCTGAGACTAGAGAGAAACACAGCCTACCAGGGTTTAATACCTTCAGGGTTTATTCAGTAACTGATGACCAGAGAGGGCACTCAGCCTCCAGACCCTAGAAGCCTCAATGAAGGGGATATTGCAAATAAGGGAGACAATCTTTATAGGTTTAATAAATGAATGGAATCATTTCCATGTTTAAGACATATTTCAGCAGCTTGGCATGAAGATTGAACTAGTTTTGTCTTTCATAAACCTCTTCTTCCCAGCTGTCCTTGATGAATTGTAAATAAAAAACAAAAACAAATCAATTTAATCTTCATGCCAAGCTGCTGAAAGCTCTATGGTTTAACTCTGAAGTCTTATGTTACAGTACAACGGAAGATGTATTTAATAAAGATACGGGCATGACTGTCACCACACTTTCCAAGCTCACATGGGCCAGACGGAGTTCATTGAAACAGATTCTCTTCTGCTGGATGCCCTTCCTGCTCACCAACCTTCACCTGTTTCCAAGCATAAATATATACATATTCAAGCTTGATTTCAATGATGTCAGACTACTGTATACAGAATGACATACTGAGTTTTAATTGCCATCATCAATAATATTTTCATACCAACTTTTCAATATAGTGGGCAATGCTATTTCTAGCACAGAATCTCATTTCATTCCCCAACCCCAAATGCTACAATATGCTACATGACATTGCCAAGTTAACAACATAGTACCTGTAGCATGGTGATGTATGTAGCTACATGGATATATAAGATCTGTTATACTGATAGCCAATCACATGGGTTCCAAGTGTTTCACCAGCTACACTGTATAGCCATACTTATTTTTAACAATGATTGCAAAGTTACCATCACCATTACCATGGCTACTGCCATGGTAGTGATGAGGGAGATGTTGGTACTGAAGATTCTGCAGTCAGCATTACCACGGTGATGCAGTTAATCAACTGCTATCAAATATGTCGAACTACAGAAAAAGAGAAAGACAAATATAAAAGCATTAAGAGCAGAAAAACTGGCAGATATTGTAAAAGGAGCTGAATTAAACTTACCGTCGTATGATATAATCGTTCAGTTGACTTGTATGGAAACGTCGCACCCATTCATCATTAATTCTTGCAGTAGCAGCAACATCATTTCGAATTTGATCCTAAAATTGTTAAAGATATTTCCAAGTGAAAATAAAAACAATATAGTAACAAGAAATATTTGCAAATTTCTTATGTTACAGACCAGAGCCAATATAAAGTTTGTTGGTTTTAGAGATATAATATTAACAATATGGTAATAGTCAGTAACATCCAGGAGGTCAGCCAGTGGGTAATGGAACACCATTAAAGTAGTGTTGTCAGGACTAAGTCCTCTTAATAACTAGCCAGGAAAAGTGTTCTAAATATTAAAGAAAATACCCTAATAGCACTTTTAACTGTTTATAAATAAAAATTCCATCTAAACTTGAAAGAGCTTTTAAGAGATAGTATTTAGTCCTGGTTTCATAATGTGAAACGGGAGAGCAATATCAACTGTCTCTACCAAGAAATTGCACATATGAAAAATGAGATAACAACTCATCTAGGCAATAAAGACTTAGTTCACATAAGTTTACTACCGTTCTCACCCATTGAAGAGCATCATCATTATCATTTAACGTCCGCTTTCCATGCTGGCATGGGTTGGACGGTTTGACTGGGGACTGGTGAGCCAGATGGCTGCACCAGGCTCCAATCTGATCTGGCAGAGTTTCTACAGCGGGATGCCCTTCCTAACGCCAACCACTCCAAGAGTGCAGTAGGTGCATCCATTTATGTTTGTTTCATGACCACTAGACAACAGATGTTCAAATTAGGTATAAATGAAGCAGAAGATTAACAGGTATGTCATAAGTATAAAACAGACATGTTATACTTGAAGCAGAAAGTTATTCACTTTATAACTTACCTTCAGTCCTGGATTTTGGATTAGGCGAGTGTTGTCTTTTAGGAAAGCTATATAGCCTTGTACCATTCTTCTGGTTTCTTCTTGACTTAAATGTTCAAATGGATTGATAAAACTGTTGGCAGCAAGGAATACAGTGCTGATATCTGTAGAATGGAATCAAACAAAAACAAAATAAGGATATTGAAACAATATATTTAGACACAGTCTACACCAATCATTTAGAAGATGAAAAAATTAGATGACGGCTTTGAAGCAAAATATTTCATCTTGTGAATTTCTTAATCATATAGCAATGCATGCATCCACATTTAAGAGTCAGACATAATGCAAAATCCTTAGGTAAAAGATAAAACTTTTAAATCTACTTTTGATATGAGCTTGAAATATTCAATATTATTAACTAGAAATTATCTCAACAATCATCAATAAATTTCCTTACAGCAGCACAAAAACAATTTGGAAGAGAAGTTATAATTATCGAAATGATCAGAGGATAACTGGTATTTGTTTTATATATCCTGAAGGCATGAAAGACAAAATTGATTCCATAAGTATTTTCACCCAGAACATGGATTGATTCAATACCCTCAGAAGCGTTACTAGACTTGAGCTAAGAGTCACTATTTCTAAACATAATAATGCCCTTACGACAAAACAAACATTACTCCTGATGTGCACATGTACCCTTTGCTCTTCATGACTCTTTTACAGTTCAATTTTCTAATCTTTTTGAATTTTGTGTACTATGCATGCATTTTCAGCTTTAACTGCTGTCTTTCTTTAGTTGATTTTTTTTTTTGCTGTTTTCTATTCCTCTCTTTTGCCCATTTTTGATGAGTTATAGTGCATTTGAATGCATCTAAGAATAACTTTACTGTATACATTCAGATCATTAATATAAACTACATATATATATTAACACCATAATATAAAAAATCAAAGCGAAAGAGATGTAACTTACCAAGTGTTGAAAGTTGTTTTAGATGGACACACATGTTATCTGTTGGTAGTAAATCTAACCTGTGATATACCAATTCTGGGGTGAGCACTAAACAAAAGAAAACAAACAAAACCAGTAGGTTATTCATTTTATTAGATTATCAGCTGTTTTTTTAATATTTTAGCACTGATCATCAATGCTGTTGTCACCACTGCCATCAACATCAGTGTAGCATCTGTTCCTAAACTGAAGTTGCAATCATAAAGTAAAAAGCCATTTATGCTAAAACACACACATTACTAAAGTACAAATACCCAGAAACAGCATTCAGCATAAGTTATAAAAGATTTGCTGCAAAAATATCATAAACCTTATACATTTGGTTCATAAAGCTACAGATGTTGTGTAAGGTAAATATGGCCATCACTCAAATTTTACTGTGAAACAAAAAAAAAAATCTAATACTGTGTTTCATGACAAACAAAAACATTGATTTAAATAGATCTAAGTGCATGTTTTTGGTAGGATTTACAACCTCAAAATTATTTTAGAGATCTTAAAAATAATTTTATATTATCTTAAACAGTTTTATATAGAGTTAACTATTTCATTTTTTCAACATACTAACATATTTTGTTCGTGCTGAAGTAACTCTTACTAATGAATAACGTCACTAGTCTCCTAAAATTCCAGTATCATTTTTTTCACTGGTGGACTACAACTATGACACAGCACTGTACTCACTGAGGTTAAATGTATACCAAACCAAACCAATTATTATTGCAGATAACAAAGCTTACCATGAATCTTTTTCATTTGACGTCTTTCTTTTTTATCTGTGAGTGTTTTAATTACCACAATATACGGTACATTTGGAATCTGGAGGAGTAAAAAAATTATCCAACATAAATTTTAGAATAAAAAAAAATAAATTGCATTAAAACATTCACAAAAAAAGAAAAACAATGTTTATCAAATATTCTCTTACACAAAAAGGTGGAGCAAATGGTTAAGGCAAATTAACATAAAACTATTAGTTTCCATTTTACTAGCTTCATAATTCAGTGGGTTGCAGCCATGCTTTCAAGGTGTGCATTGGCTCAACTAAGTTATCTGGTAATTATTTTAGCAATCATATATAAACAAAGCAAAATCATCATCGGTGCTAAGGGAAATCACTCAGTCAGACTTAAATATTGCAGCAAATTTCTTGTTGGATGGACCAGCTTGAGACAGACAAACATGTGAGTGCATGCAATGAGCTTCGGCAAAATATCTTCTATACAATGAAAACAGCAAGTATTGTGCAATGTCTAAAAATATAAGTGAAATATAAATAAACATAATATTATACAACAGTATGTAATTTAATTAATATCAACTCTGATTTCTTAAAGATTAGCGATGATCACGAGGTAAAACTCCAACAGATAAGAATTTATCAAGATAGCCAATTTCAACAAGATTTGGAAAACATCTACACATTTGAAAATCATAAAAAATTCTCACTCATTCATGGAAATAAAAACTGACAACTTTTACATATGTCTTAGAAATTTATAGAGTCAAGGGGTCACTAACCGACTGGACCAAAACCCAAGAAGCTACATGAAAACCAAGTAGCATAACAGGCAGTGACAACAGCAACACCAGGACTCTTGGCTTAGTACAGAAGATATTGAAGAGATAAGGATTAGTGTAGGAATGAGGGAGAACCAACGATACTGGAAGTTACCTCTAAGGTACAACCATTGTTTTACGTGTCATAAAGAACAAACATACAATATTAAAAAAAAAAGTTACCTTTCTCCAGCTGTACACAGCAAAAGAACTATTGATTGTGGCTTGGCCATCATTTTCAGACTTTTCTGTTGTTATATTGCCTTCAAGAGGAGCTATTTCCCTGCCTCGCTCTTTCCTGAAAACAACATCAACACAAAGTTTACAGTCAGATAAAATGCATTTGAAAAAAGATTTAGTCTCTAATTTGTCAGCCATTAAAAATTCACAGAAGAATAATCTCTCATGATCTAATGGGATGTTGGAATACTAAGTATTATTTTTGTCTACAAGAAGTGATTACATGAAGGACACACTGAAATGTTAGACCCTTCCACCATTGACCCAAGCAGCTCTAACTGAATTACAAGTTTCAACAACAAATTAATTAATGAATGAATGAATGTAGGTATATCAATAGGTTTGATCTTGAGTAATGGAACATCAATTTATCTTCAATGATTCTCGAAACAACTGTAGAAGCAAATGAGTCAAGGAAAAAAGGTACTGGGCAAACAAAGGACAAATCTTAAGTTCAAGTTTACTGTAAGTATTATGATATATTAGAGCAAAACACTGAAGTCTATGTACCATATTTCACCTGGCTGTCAAATACAGGTTGCAGATCGTCTGGGAATTTTACTTGCAAAATGTAGCACCTAATCCAGAGTAACAGTTTTCTTTCAACTTTGTTACACCTTGAAATCAGAACTAAGCACTAACACCTGAAAGCCGCTTAGAAACGTTTACATTTCTATAGCTGATTTAGTACACAGAAATACGACAGTATTGAATCAATTATTTTATAATTATTGTAATGTTTATGCCTTTCTTGAAGATATTACTGATTTATGATGTGAGAGGATTTCACTTTGGATGATAATCCTAACATGAACATCATTACTTGGTCTTTGGGTACCTAAAGTGGAGTTTACTCATTACAAGCATTCAGATCAGACTTTTGATACCTTCTCCATTTATGTTTTTACAGATATTATAATAGATATCAGCTGCATCTATCTCACCAACCTCATTTAACTTACAGAAGTCATTGGCACTGCTTCTCCTCTCCTGGCTGGTTTACAAAAATAAAATGTTATTTGAGAATTGGATCCACAAATTTGATTCACCAGCAGCTGGCTTATATCTTACATATCTTGTGCAAGTAAATTTCTTAGATATTCATTGGAAATAGAAAATGGGGTTATGTGACAATAGGAATATAAGTGGTAAATGATGCGAAGTGAAGTACTTACAATCAAGAATGGAAACTAAGGCTTAAAATCTCTTCACAGAGTGACCTACCTTGACTGTAAGGAATTATTCATATCTAAAAACAAAAAAATCATTTCATTGAAACATATTCTAATGTGAATAATTTTCACCATTTGATCACCTTAAAATAGCATCTCGTATCTCAGCAAAATTGGGTACATTTTCAAAATGTCTTATATCTGTATGCATTGGCTGTAATCTGGTCCTGATTGGCCGACTGAAAGATGGGTGCATAATAGTGTAGCCTGAAACACAAAGGGAAAAAGCAATTCCATAAAGATTTCCTTTCACTGGATACAAAGGTGAATTTTTACAAGAGAAAGGAATAAAAAATGAAGGCATGGAGGGATGTACTGGGTTGTTGGAACACTATTGAAGTTTTCTGCCTACAAGTAATGATTACACAGAAGATACACTGGAATGTTACACCACCACCTCTCCTACTGACCCAAGCAGTATGTACTCACAAGATTTAACATTATGAACTTCCTAATAAATGCTGTTATATCAGGTTGCAGATCTTCTGAAAATTTTCTTTGATTAATTTTGGCAAAATTTCAAAAAACACAATGATGAGGGACAAGTAAATGTTACACTATATTCAGTGACTTGCTGTTTCTGAAAGGTCGTGTCCTAAATGGCTGGTTCTGGTGGAGAATGAACTGAATTGCAAAGTGAGGTGGCAAGGTAGAAAATGACAAACTCCACAACATTTATCCACTTCTTTTGTTTGCAGTAGGGATGGACTCAATTTTTCCAAGAGATTTATGAAGGAATAAAGAACACAAAACATGCTCACTACCGGTACTACAGGTGAGATCAGATCTCAGGATGCTGTTCTTCTGAGATGAATAGTAATATGGTTTTAAAAAAAATCTCTCAACACCCAACCCCTGGGTGTAAAAAATAAATAGATGCTAAACAGCTGTAGTTTTGTGAGTGAGCATGTGCATGTTAAAAAATGAGTTATTTAATAAAAACCACTTACCATCTGTGTTGATGATGAAGGCATATGATGACTCTTCTTGGTTGAAATAGGTAATGTCTTGTGCAATATCTTCCATGTGTAAATCAACACCAACAACTCCTATCAAAGTTCCATCATGGATACATGCTTGGCTAATACTCATAGTCAGAGCTGAAAAAAAAGAAAAGATATCTCAAATACATAAGCTTCCTTGAATGTTCATAGTTAAGAGACAGAAAGAAGCTTGGTTGATATTCAGAGTAAGAACTACAGCAAAGATATCTTAGTGATTTTATAATAAATGGTTCAAAATATTGAAAATTTTAATCAACATTTTAAATAAAAAGTTGAAAATATTCTGTAAAAGTTAAATGGTATAAAGCCTTTCCAAACTACAAAGTGCTTTAAATTATAATCTGACAGAAAAGCTGCAGGTCCTTTTCAAAGCCCTCTTAGACTGTGTATAAATGTGTACAATGCACATACATATTATGTATATTACACACACACAAGCTGCTCTATGTTTAACAAATAGAAAGGAATGCTCAATACATGTTATCAAAAATGAGGGTTTTTTTAAATTCAAATTTAAGCCAACAATTTGTTTCATGTCACTGAAATTTCAGGCAAAACTGTTGTGACTTGGTATTAGTGGTGTATATGAGGTCTGGTGCTTGTGTATTAATGGAAAAATTTAATTTAGATCAATTTATGTAGGAAGCTTGTACCACAAGACCAGGAGGGGGGGGGGGTCAGGTGCATTGGTATCAAAAGGGTTAAATGCAGTTTTTATATGGCCAGATGACTATGCTGGTGTTAACCTTTTTAGTCAACCCTTATAACATCAGTAAAAAACAAAATACACAGTGAAAATGCTTAAGTCTGACACCAAAGTATCTTAAAATTACAGCAGTGGCCAATGATTTGAGCATCAGATACAGTTGCAAAAATGAAGTTGTAAGTTCAAAATCTGGTGTAGCTCAGAGTTAGCACCTGATGATTGATGGCTGGAGATCAACATAGATCAAAATATGTTAAAGTACATCTAAGATGATGAAACAGACAAGAAAACATCATTATAAACTCACGTGGAACAAAATACAAGTATAAATAGATATATTTTACCTTTGTCAGCTTCATCGGTGTATGGCAAGGAGAATACAGGTAGATATTTGTCAGACTGGTTCAATGGACGATAAAACAACCCAACAGTGGAACTGAGATCTTTTGTTTTGTTTATAGCTACCATCATTCCTTTCTAAAGACGATAAAACATATAAATAATTACATCATAAACATATATCAGTTCAGGTGATTGATACATCTCACCTGCAATGTCATTGTATTCTAACAAAAAGAGAAGTAGGTGAGTCGGTGTACATAATAAAAATAAGAATAATGACAATAATCTTTACATAATGATAGCTGATATGTTGGTTGGTTGATTAATTTCTCCAGTTACACTTGAAATTTTTTGAGAGAAGAGAAAGTAGAAGAGAGATACACAAACAGTGTTCACAGATGACATAAGGATGAGTGCAGATAATTGGCTTGGTAACAAGCAATGAGTAAAAAATACTATAGACACACATACTGAAAGAGAAAGAATCAGAGAGACAGATGAAAAGGATATTACCCACAGTTGCAGAAGTATGTTTCCAGAGTTACCTATCATATGATGGGTAACACTCTAGTAAAAATAATTTCAAGTGAAAAACAAAAGACACACACAAAAATGAGAAGGAGAGATGTATTGAAATTTCAAAATTCTTTACCAAAATTGCTGTTGTATTCTCATATGGGACATCATATTTGGCATAATTTTGATCAGCAACATCTTGTAAGAAGCTCTTTTCATACATTGTTGGGATGGTATCTGTTTTAATTATAGAAAGGAAATTAGTCAACAACTGGTTTAAAATTTCAACTAAGCAATTTAAGTTTATCCTTTAAAAAAAAAAAAAAGAATGCTTTCTTTTCAGCTTCAGATTTCAATTTAATCTAGAAGTGATGTTTTTAACAAAAACAAAATCAATATAAGATGAATAATTGAACTACAGAAAACTGAAAATTCTGAACTGAGCTTGAAATAAAGCAAAAAAAAAAAAATTAAAAAAAAAAAAAAGTGGTATTTTAACTTCTCAACTTCAATCTAGCTTGAATTATAATATTAGATTCCACCAAGAACTAAAACACAGCTTCGCCTTAGCATCCCCACTTCTGATTATAGTATCAGGATGAATGGTAAGGTTAATATGGATAATTTAAGTCAGGGAATTACAACTCAGTTTATGAGAAATATTTCCACTTTAATTCATTTGACATTCTTACTTATAAAGTCAGTTTTGTAATGAAAGGAAATATAATTGATTGACTCAATCCACAATGCAATCCATTAATACTTATTTTATCAACCTCCACCGAGATTAGAGAAAAAAACAACTGGATTGTGGCAGGATATAAATAGAGGTGTAAATTAAAGGTGTGACATGAAAATAAGATAGTGCATTACAGTAATAAAGCAGAAGTATGGACTACACATATTACTTAATCTACATGACTTTCAACAAAATTGGACCCTTACCATCAATGACAGCATATGTATTGATAATAACTTTGAAATTCAGTTTGGTGTTATGGTAAGAGATAGTATCAAATACATCTCGGGCTTCAGTCAGAATTGATAACAAGCCACGACTGATGTACATAATCATGACTTTGTCTTCTTTGTCTGAAAACAAAAATGAAAATCAATAAAATGTTATTTTAAATATTGGTTTTATGGATTCATTACATAATCTGTTAACAATGGACAAACTTATACACCCAAAGTAATGCATATATTATAAACACTGTCGCATCATCAAAGACTGGATCTTTGGAATTCCCTGTCCCACATTCCAGACACTGACACCAGATAATCCCACTCTGGGTTTTTCTTGAAATCTGGTTTAGATTAATGATTTTTAATTTTAAAAAGTGAGAATAGAAAGATGACATTGAAAATGAAAGGTTGTCTAAAACAACCAAAAGAATTCATAACTATAGAATATTGTTTTATATGGTTCCACTGACAATTTTGGAAGGAAATATAATTGATTATGTGTATCACTGGTGCTTATTTTATCAGTCTCTTAATGGATAAAACAGCAAACTGCATTTTAGCAATATTTGAATAGAAGTGTTATTAGTTTGACTAGTAAAAATTATTTAAGAAATCTATCTTTTGAATGAATTTGCAACAACTTATTAAAATGTTAATATCACTTTTTGTTAGTTTATAGCTAAAACTGAACTAAGTTTATTGCTAAGGAGATGTGTGGTTGATAGTCTATGCCACTATCATAACATATGACAATGAGGTCACTCGACTTTCTTGATTAGTAGTAACATTTGTTCCACTCATGCTAGCATGGGCTGACCAGGACCACAGATCACTTCTCAATTTTGTGTCATCTTATCTATGGAGTCCAACATCCTGAGATCCAATCTCACTGCTTCTCAGGTTATTCTTGGTCATGCTCTGGTATCATTCACTCCGCTTAAGCACACCCACTTCCCCTACTTACACCAACGAATGTCTTTAAAGTCACTACATAACAATTAACAATCTAAACATACAAGTCGTTCACATGTTAACAGAGATTATTAAATATAACTTACCAATTACCGAGTCACCAGAATTTTCTATCATTTCAAAAGCATACTGAAATCCAAGGGAGTGGTTGGTTGCAGCTGGGGAGAAACATGAAGAGAATATGATTGTTCTTGAAAGAGAGAGAGAGAGTGTGTGTGTGTGTGTGTGTGTGTGTGTGTGTGTGTGTGTGTGTGTGTGTGTGTGTGTGTGTGTGTGTGTGTGTATTTGTAAGGAATGATGAAAAGAAAATCTATCTTTCAATTACATAAATAACAAAACCTACACTGTGTTAAGAAATAAAATTTCGAACCAATAAACACATCTTCAGAATCAACAAATCCTTTTTACAATATTTACATTTTTAAAAATGTAAATTAATAACTTGAAAAATTATATTCTTATTAACAACAACACGTCTCAGACATTCAGAGAGATTTAAGTTCTTAAATGAGATGATAAAAATTAAACTTTTTTATATGCCTCAATTTTGAACTTGTGAACAGAGCATGCTGTTGTTTTTTGTGGGAATTGGTTGGAATTGATATACTTATTTGAGAAAATTTTTATGGGTGTGAGATAAAGATGGTGGTGGAAGGGTGCTGGAGAGTACTCACAAGGTACCAGAAGGTGAGTACAAGAGAGAAATAAGACTATGGATTGAAGAAAGGAAAGTGTAGGTCAGCCATTTAAAACATACATATATCATTATATCCACTTTTGTTTTATTTCGTAATAGAACATATCATCAAATATCAAAACCTTTCATCACATATCTACAACCTGGTCACTGATACTTTATTCAACACAGCATATCAGTAACTGGACCAACTTCACCAAATTGAAGGAAAAAAAAAGAAGATAAAATAGAATTTAAGGGAAAAATAATCTCTACTAACCATTTTCTTTCTTTAAGCCATCTAAAAATTTGTTGAAATATAATCTAGTCTCATAAGTTGCTTGTACCAGTGTATGTGGAAGACAGGAATCAGCTCGTGGGTATGTTGGTTCAGCAGCTAATCCAATAACTCCAACCTGTTGACATGAAATTATCAAAAAAATTGATTTTTTTATATACACCCGTCGAAATCAAAGATTCCTAACCTTTTCTACAAACACAACCCATTTCAGCAAATCAATCATCCACCACCACCTTTTTAAATATTAAAAATAAAATCAATGGTGTGCACTTAACATTTGACATTGCAGATAAAACAAAGGAAATATTCCTCAGTTCTTGTCTACAGAAAATGATGAGTTGTATCCAACATACTTAAAGCTTATTATATAACATAGTCAGGGACATTTAACATTTTTATCAAATATTTCAAAAATTACCAAAAAAAATTTCTTTTTGCATCCCTTCACAAATTGTATTACAGCCCATAGGTGAGAACTGCATATCTAAGTAGCATGATCAATAAAGAGAGCATTCAATACTTAATACATTTAAGGTAGAAAGCATTGAAAACTTAATTAACTTATTCAATGTAGAAAGCATTCAAAACATAACTGTTACTGCAGTAGACAACTACAACTAGGGCAATGATATAGTGAAAAGAAAAAGCTTACATAGTCATTTTCTGACAGAGATTCCAACAAATGTTTTGCTACAGCTTTAGCAGTGTTGAGTTGAGTCAGACTTAAAGATAATCCATGATCCATTACAATAACTAAATGTTTACGTTGTGGTCGGATCGTAGATACGAATACATCTCTGAAAATAAAGCAAAAAGAAAACACTGGTGAGATGCAGTGGGTGTGAGGTTTATGTACTGGACCACTCTTCAATTAGCCACTTGATTATATCTAACTACAACAGCTCAAGTTAGTGTTAACATATTTAAATCAGTGAACATTAAAATACTAACTCACTGCTATGCTAATGAATCAAAAAGGGAGTGAGAAAAAAAAAAAGAATCACAGGTAATCAGAAACACTATTTTTATTTATTTTATATATTTTTGCTGTTTCAAAAATTGTCACTTACCTGTGTCTGATATCATGGACATTTAAACAATCTTCAGACCATTCAAAAGTGTTAGCTGGATATTCATTATGAATGCCTTGAACTGAGATGAAGTATTGCCATTTGAGGCTTGGGAAGTACTGAACATTGTTGTGCCATACTGAAATGTCAAGAGAAAATTATAAAGTTCCATGATATTCAGAATAGATTTATCTCCAAGCCTAGCTATGACATTTAATCAACCGCACAACATTTATTGATGAAATGAGACAGAGTGGTGAGATGAAGCACAACAGTTGAGAAACACACCATCCATGAGGTGAAACACAATTGTTGTGAGAGACTGCAATAAGTATGAAGTTAGGTACAATGAGGATGGAATGGTGTACAACAGTTGTGAGATGAGGAACAATGGTTGTAAGGTGACAGACAACAGCTGTGGGACATGGTGAAACTTGTAGTGGGGTGCGTCTATACTAGTATATGCATTAAATATCTATTTTATCAGGTATAAAGTGATGAAAGATTTAGATGAGATATCAACTCAGATCATAAACAGATGAAGTAAGATAGTATAATAGTATAAGGCAAATTTAGAGAAGCATTCTACAATTTTGCAACAATACTGAACGCTTGATATTTTTATAAAAATATTAAGCCAATAATAATCATTTTATCTCAGAATAAATTAGAACCAAATAAAAAAACCACATCACAGATGCTTTTCTTTACCAACTTACCATCAGTCAGATTACGACCAGGATTAAAAGCTCCTGGTGGCAGATTAGGTGGTAGCAAGTCACAGCTATTCCGAGTGGAAATTTTACAACGATACTGTGACTGAGATCTACAAAAGAACATCAAAGCAAAGATAATTAAAACAGGTAAAACAATGAGGAATAAGTCAATACCGTGTACTACTGCTATGCTACAAAACCCTTTTTGGGGTCCGAAAAAATGGGGTGGGGTGAGGTGGAAGCCTCAGAAATTTTACTCACTCCCAACATTTTCCAGAAATAAATAGTCCAGAGTGTGAATTACATGTTTTGATATTAAATATATAGATATATATATATATATATATATATATATAGTAGAGAATGTGCCATTTATTTTGTGTGTGTGTGTGTGTGTGTGTGTGTGTGTGTGAGGTCGTTGTCAGTGCCGCTGGACTGGCTCCCGTGCAGGTGGCATGTAAAAAACACCTTTTGAGCGAAGCCGTTGCCAGTACTGTGTGACTGGCCCTCGTGCCGGTGGCATGTAAAAGCACCCACTACACTCTCGGTGTGGTTGGTGTTAGGAAGGCTCATCCAGCTGTAGAAACTCTGTCAGATCAGATTGGAGCCTGGTGAACCTTTGTGCTTAGTGATGAGCTAGTAAAGGACAGACTTGAACAAATATTTATTGCAATAGTGTAAAGGATAAACAACATAACACGTTTCTAGTATAAACACATATCACTTTAACTGCAAATTACCCTTTATTACAAAGCAGTAGTTAAGGTTTTAATATAAATTTTATAAGAGATTAGCAACATAATTGAGACAGAAGAAAGTGAGCAATAAAAAATCTGCTAGAGGAACTGCTTTTTTTCTGTCCCACATGAGTACTTATATTGTTTTGAAACATTTTAATAAGATATTAATAAAAAAAGAGATACTCACATTAGTTCATTAAATGGCAGGTTGCAACAGTTAAGTTTACGAGTAACAGGTTGCTTCACATGAAATTTGTATAAATGTTCCACCGTAATCTTGTTTGTTCCTAAAACTTTTATGTAATTATCAAAACGTTCTCTCAGCCGATCAGCAATCTGAAATAGAGATCAAACATATAGTGTGTGTGTGTGTGTGTGTGTGTGAGATCACCACTTTAATATCATTTTTTCATGCTTGCATAGGTCAGATAAAATTTTTGATAATAATTGCCTTCATCACCTTCCAAATGTTGGAAATGGGTGTGATAGAATTTCAATGGAGAAATTTATCTCTAATTTATCTACTGTACATTAGCAAAGACTCATTCACTAACACAATTCAATCTTTTGTTCGCATATGTGCTGATTCCTCTTCCTGCTTTTTCTACAACATAATCTGATCCTCTCAGTTAGCTGGATATATAATGCTGGGTCACTAAATTCTACAGTGTTTCATTCTGGCAAATTTTGCACTAAATCCTTTACTCAATCATTCCTTCCCACAACATCATTTCTCTGAAATTCATTTCCTGCCCAAATTTTTCATACAAACTCAATCTACAGCTTGTCTTTTCTGTTAGTAAAACTACATTAATTTCACGACTGAGTGAGCTTGCACAGGTTAAGGACACTGTCCAACTTCTTATTAACTAATGAAAATAAATTTTAAAAAAAATTAAGCTAAGCACAACAGTGACCCTTAACAGTTCTTCTACACTGAAAACACAAACTTAAATGAGCCAACAAGAGACTCTATATGGTTGGTGTATCTTTTAAAAATAGAAGCAAAGTCTCCCTTAAATAATAATATATCTTACAAGAAGGAACATATACTGAATAATGTAATCCTAGATGCACTGTGTATGAAAGAAAGACAAGATGATCATGGGTGAAATATATTTAACCATAATTCAGTGGGATTAGAGCCAACAGAAATAAAGTAATATTTACCACATCAAGCCGTTTTTCTTCATCTCTGTAAATAGTCACATAAGGAAGGGAGTCATAAATTGCCTGCAATGAAGTAGAAACTCATCAATAAAAAGTACACATCAGCAACAATTCAAATACGTATAAATCATAAAAAATTGCATAACACACACAATACAGAAATCAACTAATTTTATATTTATACACGCGCCCGCGCGCACACACAATTAGGTATCACTGTAAAAGTTGAAAGAAGGGGAGACAAACACAGTCTGACCACGCAGAAACCCAATTTTTGCACGATCATTTTCATGTGAAAATACATTTTTTCCTCGGGAAATTATATATCATTTGAAAGTTCTGGATGTGAACTTCTTTTCAGGCTATTCTTGAATCAGGCCATGATATGGCGCAAAAGTGCAAAGACAATAAAAAGGGGACTACCATGGGTGCTCATATAGGATTAATGCATAGCGACGCTACTTGTCAATCTGGCATTTGACAAGTAATGTGTGTGTATAAAAAAAAACATTTACTAAAAGAAAAGAATGTTAGATGGAAAGGTGTATGATTTAAAGAGGATTTAGCTGTTGTTTCTAGCATATCCCATGACTACCCACCCCTATATTAAGTGAGTGTGTGTACGTAAGGAAGGACATTACTAACAGAAAAGTATGCTATTATATCAAAAACAAAAATTTTTTGAAAATTTATGATTTTTTTTCACTCTGTTTTTGTCTATAATTTTTAAATATTGGAAAGCCTGAGAAAGTCATTGCTGCGATTTATCTGGTGAATTAAAAAAGTATACAAAAGATAATTTATTTTAATAGCATAATTTTCTGTTAGTAATTGGTTTTTCTTACACACAGAATTGCTTGATTGGGAGTGGGGTTTAAATTACTAAATCTATTTTTGGTTGCTTAAATCCCAGCAAGGGACCTTGGGCTAAACAAAACCTGTGTGTTACTTCCACATCATCAATCCATAAAATATCTTTATAGTGAGAAAAATACTGCAAAACATCAATACAGGTCAGAGTGATGGAGAAATGAGGAAAGTACCTGGTGGTCATTGGATGTGCTAGAAACACCAGCTAAATCTCTTTTTAAATCATACATCTTCTCATCTGAAAATATCTTCATAAGAATTTTTTTTTCCTTACTGAAAAGGCTTCTCCTATCATATTTAAGTGCTTAGTGCAAAAACAAATTGGTCAAAATCAGTCCAGAGAGGTGGGTGGGGGAAATCAAATTTTCCAAAATGTTTTTTGTATATTTGAAAAGCTTCTCTACATCATTTCCAAGGCCACAGTGAAAATTTTAAGAAATGGAAAAGTCTCCACCAAAATGGAGAAAATCCAAGATCAGGATGGCCACATTGTGATTTTTAATAGTCCATTAAAATTTTATTGAAATGGTATCATGTTCCAAAATCTCAGGATCTATGTATTATAGTTCTATACCTACTACAAATGTGCCAAAACTCAAGTCCCTATGGCTTGTAATTTTGGATTTGGTTAGGTCTGGAAACACTGCAAAATCAATTGTTAAAAGCAAAAATATAGGCATCAAACTCACAAGAAAGTCTAGAAATAAAAGCCAAATATCCCTCAAACCATACCCTAACATCTTCAAATTGGCATTATGTAACCATAGATACATTATAACTGAAGATTGGCAGAATAGCTATGACTGAAACAATCCCGATCAAATGTCTGCTTGATCAGGGTTGACTTGGAGTTAAACAACAACAACCAGTAGAACTAAAATAAAAAGATTTGGGCTTAACTATCCAACATAGTCCAAAATATCCTTACTTTAATCAAGAAACATTTTCCTTAAAATAGAAACAATGCTAAAATCAGCTATTTCTACACATAAACTGTAGGATGCACATTACATAAAACCAGTGAAAGCAACTGCACCTCAAGACATACAAGGTTAGACAAATATAGCTAAAACAACATTATTCTACATTCTAAATGGTAAAAATTAATGTCCTTTCAAGAGAGAACATCAAAAACAAATGGAAAAAAAATACATCTCTATTTCTATAAATCTGGAAGAACACCACCAATAAGATAAGCTGATCTAAAATAGAAACTGCTTACTACCTGCCACATTATTATTAAAAGATCTGTTAAATATTTACTGCATATTGCAGACATGTATAATTATACAACTGATATGTAATTATGAAACTTAATATAATTATGTAACTGGCTGACAAAGATAGAGAGCAGACTACTACTACTATTATTATTACTACTGCTGCTGCTGCTGCTACTGAGCAAAGGATTGGCAGAACCATTAATGCAGATTCTGAAATCAACATTGCCTTTCATCCTTTGAAGGTTGATAGAGTATCAGTCAAGTACTGGAGTCAATGTAATCAACTTGCCCCCTACCCTCTATATTGCTGGCCTTCTGCCATTATTATTATTATTATTGTTATTATTATTATTTCGCATTTCACCATCTTTTCCGTTTCTTTCTCCCCATGTAAATCTCCATACAAACTCATCTGTTCTTGTGATGTCACCCTCATCCATGCCCCTGTGACTAATAAAAGAAATTATTGTTATTATTATTATTATTGAGTGAAAAAGCAGCATATGCCATCAAAGTGATGCTGGAGTACAAATATACAAAACCCAATATATCCATCATGGCTATCCATCTGTTATGAGTATACCAGACACATGCATCATTGCCAACTGTGCACAACATGGTAACGTCATATCAAGATAAACAGCACATGACATAGCAGGTGATGCTTGGTTAGAATTTTCTGCAGGTCAAGTTGCCCATCCTGCTCAAAAAGTCCCCATGTTTCTAGAAGTGAATTATTCAAACTCTCAAAGAATTCTCCTCGGTACATGGCTATGATGCTCCTCCATTACTCTGCTTGTGATCAGAGATGCACATATCGTTAGTCACTAAGAGACATGCTCAACTGGTCATGGTTAAGCAACTGACAAGCAAATTTGTGGTATCAAACAGACTATTTGCTGCAGCCCATCTTTTACTCCAAGACAAAACATATAGAATGTAAACATTTCCAATCAGTCAAGATCAAAAGCCATGAGAGCCACTACCTGTTATTGCATCAGGGCAAGTTGGCAGAATCATTAGCATGCAAGGTGAAATGCTTAGTGACATTCCATCCATCTTCACGTTCAAATTCCATACATCTGTCTTTCGTCCTTTTGGGGTCGATGAAATAAGTACCAGTTGAGTACTGGAGTTGATGCCATCAACTTAACCTCTCCTCTGAATTTGCTGGCCTTGTGCCAAAATTTGAAATCATTGTTTGCTAAAAATCATTAGAGCAGCAAAGAAAAAATATTTTGCAGTATTTGTTTTGCTTCTAAGTTGAAATAGCTACTCAGGGCAATTTTGTCTTTCAATCTTCTGGAGTTGATATAACTGGTTAACCTCCTGCACCAAACTTCTGGCCCTGTGCCTATGTTAGAAAGCAATTAAGCAGCAGCACGCTACAATTCAAGCATAGCCAACCAACTTGCCAGCAAACCGATAAAATGACTAACAGAAACTGGTGCCCTGCAGAGCAGTTACAGTATTAAGACTCTCCCTTTCCCACTCATCAATCATATATAGATTGCAAGTGTGAAATAGAGTAGCTTCAGTTAAGCTTCAGCTTCCTCGAAACTAGTGTGAGAGTGTGAGTGTGTGTCTATGTGTGTGTGTGCGTAAATGAAAAAAGATAAAGTTGAAAATATGGTGTGGAGTTTGTTTAAACATTTAAACCAGTGGTTCTCAACCAACTTTTTATTTATGGACCCCTATTTGATTCCTCTTTTACTTGGGTGGACCCGCATAACCATTCAATATTTAAAAAAAAGAATTGTATTAAAAAAAAAAATTGCTGAATATTTTGTGTGTAGTAGAAGTATAATCAATTTATTGCACACAATTTTTAGCAACAAGTCAGATGGACCCCCAAGGGCTATATGGGCCCCGGGTTGAGAAACACTAGTTTAAACTGACACAAATTTCACACACCACATCTAGGTTGAAAGGATCACAGAGTATGAAATTCAACTCAAACAGTGGCCAAATATTTAGTTTAAATAAATGCATGTGTGTATGCATATTCTTTTGCTCTTTTACTTGTTTCAGTTATTTGACTATGGCCATGCTGGAGTACCACCTTTAGTCGAAGAAATCAACCCCAGGAATTATTCTTTGTAAGCCTGGTACTTATTCTATTGGTCTATTTTTATTGAACCACTAAGTTGCAGAGACATAAACACACCAACATTGGTTGTCAAGTGATGGTGGGGGGACAAACACAGACACACAAACATCTACATATATACAACAGGCTTCTTTCAGTTTCTGCCTACCAAATCCACTCACAAGGCTTTGGTCGACCCAAGGCTATAGCAAAAGACACTTACCCAAGGTGCCACACAGTGGGACTGAACCTGGAACCAGGTGGTTGGGAAGTAAACTTCTTACCACACAGCCATGCCTGCACATGTGCATATTAAACAAAGTGAGCCAACTGAAAACACAATCCTGAAAAAAATATACCCAGTACTCTCAAGTACAATGTAAAGGTTAAATGAAACTCATTATGTCTACCTCATTTCAGGGGTTTGTCTGAGAAAATTCATCACAAGGACTGTGATCAAAAGTAACACTACACCTTACAGATTTCTAACTAAAGCTAAATCTACACAAGAGTAGCAAGAACTTAAGAACTGAGAAATATCTTATAAAGCAGAAACTAGGAGGTCCCTAAAGGAACAGCTGAACATAAATGATGCAAGAAATGAAAATATATACCACTAAGGAATTAAATTCCTGTAACTGATAGAGAATCATAGTAGAATATTAAAAAAAAAATTGAAATAGTAGTATATATAATGCTTGCTATTAACCCAAGATCAATGTGTAACCTTCACTGAAAGGTGAATATAAATAACCTAAAAAATGTTCATTATTCAGGTGTCAATATCCATAGTTTCTAATTCATTTAGTTACATTCAGGATTATATGACACTTGGTAATGATTGAAGACCAAACTGATCAAAATAGTATGAAAGCAATCCTTTAAATGCAAGAGATAAAAAAACTTGATTATTTTGAAAATTCATTCAAATATATATGCAGTGTTAGAAAAATTGCCAGAAATCAGTTAAAGATAACAAAAAATATTATTTGAGGTCATTCAGGTAAGTTTCATTGATCATCTGTTGATAAAGGATGAACTAAACAAATACCACAGTACTGTAATAAAAGTTAGGGATTTCATGAGTGGGCAACAGAGAGTAGAGTAGGGAGCTTTGATTTTTTAATTGTATCTAAGAAGGCTGAATGATTTGATTATAGGCTTGCCATGGAGCTATAAGGCTGCAAGGGGCAGCATCAATAGATAGTTGAGAACACATGAAAACCAGCAATAAAACATATACAGATTGGTGGTGAGGGGACTATAAAAGGATGACAAATAGAGAAAGAGTGGGGAAGGAAATTTGAAAGAGGAGGAGAAAGAAACAGGAGAAAGAGAGGGATAGAGAGTGCATATGTGTGTGTGTGATAGTTTCAATTGATGTGTTTTGGTTTTTGTTGTTGTGTTTTTAATTTTAGGATGAGAAAACTACAAAGGTAGGAAAAAGACGAGAGATGAGAGAAGGGATTTGAATAGGGAGAAAAGATCAATTGATCCTTTTAAAGCAGAAATAATAATTTTTATTACTGCTACAAGGACAATGGGTAGGGGGATATTACAGGGTTAGGAAAAGTGGGGGTGGTGTTAAAATGAAATTAAAAACAATCAAAATATATAATATTCCAAGAGGAGGAATGTCACTTGATCTTTATTACCACAAGGAATGTCACTTGATTTTTACTTCTACAAGTATGCTAATATACACATATAAACAGAACCTTGAGGTGAGATGGAATATAAGTAATTCAAAAGATCTCAGTATTTGACTAGTATTGTATAAGTCCCCTAAAAAAATAAATGTGAAGTTGACTCCTGCAGGATTTGAACTCAGAATGTAAAGGGACATAAATACTGCAAGGCATTTCATCTCCTATTCCCAGCAATTCTGCAATTTGCAATAAGGATTTCTAACAAAGGCACAAGGTCACAAATGTTTGGGGAAAGAGGTTACAGTCAAATAAACAGTTAACAGTCTTTGCCAGATATGTAAATCAATCAAAAACTTCAACCCACCTCGAAAGGATGAAAGGCAAAGATGAACTGGCAAAATCTGAAGTCATAATGTAAAGGAAACACTGTAAGTAAATATCACGATATTTCCTCCATCACCTTTAATAATAATTGAAAGTAGAAAAAATGGAAAAAACAAAACAAGAAGTACAGTAGCCACAACAGAAGTTGCTGGAGAACAGGTGTCCCACCTGTTAAAGAAAGGAGCACTTAACAAGGATATTGAGAACACTATTTACAGTGTAAACACAAGCTTTGGCAACAAATTGGAAATGGGCAATTGTCTTCATTGTGCCAAATTTGTAATGGATTTGATGAAACCATTGCCCATATTGTGAATGTATGCCCTTGACTTGTCCAAAACCAATATAAATTGTAGCAACATGATGAGGTAGTGAAAGTGCTGCATTGGAAACTGTGACAAGTGAGAGTTAGAGAGAGTGGTAAGACATAGTACAAGCACAAACCACAAATAACGAGCGAATTGGAGGCCGACAAAATCCTGTGAGATTTCCCAATTCAAACAGACTGGGAGCTTGAGCACAAGTGGTGGTGGGCAAGGTGAACCACATGTGCTCTACAGTTGGTGCTGCATGCCCCTTTGACCCAAAAATAGTTAAGAAGAAAGGCAAGACAATATATACAATCCTCTTAAATATGAGAGAACCCAATTGTGGAAACTGAAGGAAGTGAAGATAGTGTCAGTTATTGTTGGGGCCTTGAGAACAGTATCAGAAGATATTAAGAAGAATATAAAGGAAATGGGAATAGGGTGCTCAATAGAGCTGTTGAAAAAAAGTTTATCTCCTTAACACATCCAGAATCATCAGGAAAATATTAGATAGTTGAAGAGAACAGAAAGCATGGTACTGTAAGCTGCAGATAGCAAGCCCACTATGCATGCAAGACCCCAGGAGTTACAACAAAACCAGAGTTCAAAGAATGAAAAGAATAATTTCAAATTTTGGCACAAGGCCAGCAATTTTGGAAAATGGGGCAAGTTGATTAAATCAACCCCAGAGCTCAGCTGATATTTATTTTACTGACCCCAAAAGGGTGAAAGGTAAAGTCAACCATGGCAGAATTTGAACAGTTTGAAAGGTGGGATGAAATGTTGCTAAGCATTTTGCCTTGACATGCTAACAGTTCAGCCAGCATGCTGCCTTAATAATAATAATAATAATAATAATAATAATAATAATAATAACAATAATAATGATTAATAATAATCCTTTCTACTAAAGGTACAAGGCCTGAAATTTGTGGGGAGGGGATAAGTCGATTATATCAACCCGTGTATAACTGTTTATTTAACACTCGTAAATGACAGGTAGTTATTTCTTTTGGCTTTATGTTCTGAGTTCAAATGCTGCCAAGGTCAACTGCCTTTGGGAGTCAATAAAATAATTACCAGTTGAGCACTAATAGACTAGCCTAATCAACTAGCTCCCTGCACAAAAATTTCAAGCCTTATGCCTATAGCAGAAAGAGTTATTATAATTATTATTATTATTACAGCAAGCTGGCAGAATTGTTACAATGGGCAAAATGCTTGGTGGCATTTCATTGGTCTTTACACTTTGAGTCCAAATTCTGCTGAGATTGACTTTTCATCCTTTCAGGGTTGATAAAATAAGAACCAGTTGAGCACAGGGGCTGATGTAACCAACTTACTCACTTCTTCAAAATTACCGGCCTTGCACCAAAATTTGAAATTGTCATCATCGTCATCATCATCAAGGCAGTGAGCTGGCATAATCATTAACATGCTGGATGACATTTCTTCCAGCTTTACATTCTTAGTTCAAATGCCACCAAGGTCAACTTTGCCTTTCATCCTATTGGCATCAATTAAATAAGTACCAGTCAAGTAGTGGAGCCAATGTAATCAACTTAAACCTCCTCCCCGAAAATTTCAAGCTTTGCCTATAGTAGAAAGGATTATTAAGATCATGACGTTAATACATTTTTTTTTACAAAGGCAGCAAATGCCAACAATGAAATGGAATAACAAAATTACATATTTTGGGGATAAATACTCAAATCCAAAAACAAATGGAGCCAATTACAGAACTAAGTAGTCATTGACAGGTTAGAATTAGCAACCAACTCCCCCTCAAAATCACACCTTATTACTTACAAGTTCTTTTTAATTTTTTAAAGTTTTATCCGAAGCTTAATCATAAGCAACTTCTTCAATAAATAATATCTACAAAAGACCCAATTGCAGAGCTTTTAAAATGAAACATTATCAAAAGTTAAAGTACTAAAAAGTAACATGATGATTTGAACTGTATATGTATGTTGTGGTCTTCCAATTAATATAAGAAATATATTATTAGTACAAATACAGGAGTTACAGTCAAAGATTTTGTGAGCTGCCACAACAGCACTGCCTGAGAAGCGGAACAAAGTTTATTCCTGTGAGATTCGAAATCAAATGTAAAAGAAACTAAATACCCAGGCATCTTACTTATTTATTTGTTATATTATTATTATTATTATTATTATGTAATTTACAGTTGTATAACTGCAAGTGGATTTATATGCTCTTTAATCAAGTGTTAATACTATTTTAGTCAATATTAAAAAAAAAAAAAATTGACTGTGTGGATTTGGTAATAGATAGCCTACCCATAGGTTATGATTTCAAATCTGGTGCAGACAATTCACTGCATCTCTGAGTAAGACAGCCCCTAGTAGCAAACACAAGATGTCAGTAAATACAGTAAAATGTTTCGTTCATTGCTTCACCAAAAGCAGATAAAGCCTTAGTACAAAGATGATGTGGTTCACTGCAAGTGCAAAGAACAGAAAGTGGGACACCACAGGGTTTTTCAGTGAGAGAAAGATAATGCTAAGAAAACACACAGGTCTTATTGATGTATTTCATCAAGTTCAGCTGGTAGTTTAGAACTGAGGATTATCAAACATGAAAAGTTGATTGTAACTAACAAATACTGAATAACATAATCCTTCTACTCACAATCTATCTTCTACTCTACACCTCTCTCTCCCTCTCCCTCTCTCTCTCTTTCCCTCTCTCTCTCTCTCTCCCTCTCTCTCTCTCTCATGCACTAATTATGCCTAAGTTGGTAAAATTCCCTTTGGAACTTTGAATTTATTACAAAGAGAACATCTAAGGCTTTGGCATCAAAGATTTGTGGCAATGTGGGAAAACATTTAATGTTTTCCCACATTGCCACAAATCTGCTTAACAGACCATTTCTTCTTTGTCCTGTTTTTTTCTCTGCCACCACCATCACACAGACCCCTCTCACTCTCCTTTTCTCTCTCTCTCATTATTTCTTTCTCCAATGACCACTCTTTTTTTACTACCACAATTCTCTTTTTCTATCTATCTCTTCCTCTTCAAATCTGACTAATTTTCCTTTGGGTTATTTATCTCCTTAAATCTTTCAATATACTAATAATAAGGTTAGTTAAAAATCTTTCATTTGCAATATCTTTTTCAAAGATCAGTGGGGAAAAAATGAATTGATAATTGTGAAGTCCAAGTGAACTTGGATCGTAATAATAAATTTGACTACTCTCAGTATAGTCATCCATCAGTAAATATCCCATTGTTATTCTTAATATTGTTTTAAAATAGCCTCTTTTTAACATAGAGTAATGAAAGGGTTATCATCATCACCGTATCAATTATAATTTATGTGCTTCATTGAGCCACTTGACACTTTTCGCTTTCAATAACTTTTCATATCCCATCAGATAACAAAATCATTTTTCTATCTTTGCACAACTGTTAAAATAACAGCTTAGAATAGAGTTATCAAATGCATATTGTTAGAAATGTACACAAGTAAATCTAAAGATGATATGACAGTTTTAAAAATATTGACTTGTTTTTAAAGGAAAAATGAATACTATGTCAATTAAAATCACCACATTATATTACTAGTATTTATGCAATCAGCCTCTGGAAGATAATAGGCAAAGTTACCTCTGCAGGATGAACTTGGAGTGAAACAAAACTAAACCCTACAAAAATGCTATCAAAATGGGTATGATAACTGGGAGAGATAATTGTGGTTTGCAAAGACAGAAAAATGGGAAGAAGTAGTAAGGTCAGATTTCTGAATATTGGGCCTCACAGATGAGGTAACACTAGATCAATAACAATGGTGAGATGCCACACTAATGCTAGCAAAGGAAAACATGTTTCTACACTGATGATGACAATGGGTCTAGAAAGGGAATAAAAAGCCACACAACAAAGTTTTATTATTGCATTTCCCTTGATTTTTCACTTATACTACAGAATCTATCAATTAAATGTAACTCATCATTCTTGACAAAAAATTCATGCTCCTTCTATTGTCAACACAACAGCTAGAAAGATTGCTTGATAAAAAAACAAAACAAAAAGAAATAATCAACTCCACTACATCCCATTTAACTAGTTACCAGTTGCTGACATACCTATTTCATTTATTAATTAAAAACAAATCTTACCTCAGTTCCAAGAGAGTAACATGGCATTAAGATTTACTCTGAACTGAGGTAATGTAGAATAAAGCATTCTTGAAGTGGATTTAAATTCATGCTCTATTTGAAGGTAAACCACAATCTCACTCACTCATTCTTTCAGCCATCTTGCTTCTAAATATATAGTTGAGCAGTTTATAGTCCAAGTCATTTTGCATGTATGTACAAGAGAGAGAGAAAGAGAGAGAGAGAGAGAGAGAGAGAAAGAGAGAGAGAGAGAGAAAGAGAGAGAGAAAGAGAGAGAGAGAGAGAACGAGAGAGGGAAAGAGAGAGAGTATGGTAAAACTATTCCAGTGAAAAAAGTCAGTGAAATGACTGCGTTACTTCAGATGATAGACATCTGCCAACATTAGATTCTAAGAAGTCAAAACAAACAAGAGACATCAAATAATAATCCTGTTTGTTAGCGCTGAAGGGCAAAACAGGAACGGCCAACAGAAGAGCTTGTAGTAAGTGGAAAGGATATACTTAATTTTGTTTTCATTTTGTATCCTTTAAAGAAATTTTGGAATATATCCAACTGCCACATTTTAGAAAGTTTAAACTTACAATATACAAGGACGAGATGGAATACTGATTTCTAACAATGACCAATGACCAGATGTTGTGTGGAGATTATGGCCAATTCTATCAAGCACAATATTCAACTGGTACTTATCAATCTCCAGGAATACAAAAACATCATCGTGGCTGAACTCAGTGTCTTGGGATGACAGACTTGATACTTCCAATCAAGTAAAGAAAAAATATCAGGAAATAGTTGATGAGGCTCTTATCAAGGGAGGGCATGTGGCCTCATTACCCATTGAAGTCAGTTGCTGCAGCTTTCCAAGCTGTTCAGCGTGCTATTTCCTACAGAAGATAGGTCTGGAACCCAGACAACTGAAGAAAGTTATCAAGGAGATAGGCACAGCAGCTGAAAGTAGCTCAAGGTGGCTATCTAAGACAGCAAGTAGAATCCTTCTGTAGTTGAAGACTAGTTCAGTCTTCACAGCCTCATTCAGGTGAAACATACAGACTAAGAGGCAAAACGCTTGTGACCTTGAGATACCTACTGATGGTACAGAAGGGTTTCCAGCATAGCAATTCAGATACTTAAGCAAGTGACACTGAATTTTTCAATATACAAGTAACTTATAAGCAAAAACAAGTAAAGTTATTTTTCCAAACTGTGTTTAAAATATAAGCCAGAGGAAACGAAGATACAAATTCCTTGGCAATGTTTTCAAATAAAAAAAAAAACATTCTGAAGCATTTAATTAGAATTATAAATGTTTTAAGATAATGTTTTACAATCTGTTAATGAATTTACAGAACAATCAGACACCATCCCTCCCTTGCCACATAACCCCATAAAATGTTCTTTGAATACTTTTTTCAACTGGGAAAACAGCTAAAATAAGAGAAATTAAAGGTGGGGTTTCCTACATCACTATTCCAGAAACATCTCAGACAATAAACATTAATTAGTTCCATATGTTTGTTTATACATCAAGCTGAGATTTGAATCACAAGAGGTATGCATAAAGTTTTATAGGGAAATTGTGCTTTATATTCACTTATAGTGTGCTTTTGTCTATATCCACATTATAAACTAGAAGAGAGCAACCTCAAAAAACGAGACCCTCTCCATCAAAAGTGGAGAGCCTTTTTAGTACCAGGGGTAAATTCTAAATGAGGCATCTGTACTGAGAGACATAACTGTTTATGTTCACAAGTTATATTAAATTTCTGTTTTGACCTGAAAGCTTAAACTGTTTCCTTTCATGTGGGTTTATTAGAGATATCCTTAATAGACAGTTCCAAATTTTAATGTAGGAAAGGTGTTACCTGCAGGCAAGGAGTTCCCCAGCCTGCTCAACATGGATACTCAACCTGCTAAAAAAATAGCAGCCATAGCTTCTTTGAGCTGTTTTTCTGTTCACTGCTTGTCTCTGCTAGAGCCCCCATTGGTTGAAGACTGGAAGTTGCCCATGCATGCCAGACTCCTTTCTCCACTCCAAGGGAAAGACTAACCTGCTACCAACAACACTGGTGCCAATATAGCTTAGCACCAATATTCTTGCAAATGTTGCTGTCAGAAAACCAAGAGCTAGAACAGATACTGCAAGATACCTCAGGCATTGCTCTGTTAATTGTGCCAATCTAATCTACCTCCCTGGACAGCCTTCTTTCAGTTTCCATCAATCAAATCTATTCATAAAGATTTGGTTGGCCCAGGGCTATAATAAAAAACATTTGCCCAAGGTGCCAAGCAGTAGAACTGTACCCAGAACTATGTGATTGGAAGCAAACTTATCACACAACCACACACATTAGGTTACTTGTTTACAAAATTTCATTTCAGTTTCCAGATTTGAAAGCTAGTCTAAATCTGAGAACTGAAACAAGTAACTTAAAAAATAGAATATGGCACACTACTCACTGAAGTATTGAGTACTTTTATCTGTAAGTCTTGTTCAAATGAAATATGCAAAATCAATAAAGAGGATATATGCTAGTGAAATGCTGCTTGCCTTCAGTCCTTATTTTTATAACTCACCCTTTATCTTGCCATATGCCCAGTAATATCAGATAGCTGTGGCTACAGTGCTATCTGAAAAACAACTTGCACACTATTTCACAAACAGTAAACAGAAAAGTTAGTTTCCTGTTATGATCCGAGATTATATTAACTGTGTGAACTTAATATTTATGATGAATTTACCATCTTTGCTGGGTGTGAGGTGTTCACCTAGCACAGCCTGAATAGTCACCTCCACAATACTGACATTCAAAGATAGCAGAGAAAGCCAACTTTAAGAAACAACTTCTTAACTTAGATTTTGCTTGATTTAACCAATAACTAACTAGCTTATAGGGTAGGATTTAATGAGAATATACATATACACACACACACAAACATACACACATATATAGACACACACAGACACACATACATATACACACACACCATCATTGTTTAACGTCTGCCTTCCATGCCTGTTTTGGCAGGGCTTCTATAGCTGGATACCCTTCCTAACACCAATCACTTTACAGTGTGGACTAGATGCTTTTTAAGTGGCACCAGCACTGGCAGGGTCACCAAGTTCCTTGCAAGACAAAGATCCTTTGAGAAGTGAGGGGGCACTAGGGGACAGGATCTCTTTTAGATGATGAAAGGTTATAGTGAGACAGAAACAGGCGTAAAGGAGATACATGGTTACCCAACCTGAGGAAAGAGTAAGAGGAGAGAGAGTGGGGAAACAGCAGGAGTACAAGAGAGTAGGAGAGAGATGGTGGGGATAGTGATCAGACTATAAATGGGATGGTCAAGTAAGAGAGATAGATGGTGGCAGGTGCTAGGGTATACCCTTGAGGTATGAGGGTCATAATATAAGTGGCAGGGCATTGCCCAAAAAGCGTGAGTGGGGGAAGGGAATATAGTGAGTGGTGAAAAACTGGGTGTATAGAGTGGAGGGGGGGGCACTGGATAGCAATGCATATACATACACATGTATAACATACATACATTACAGTATCAGCAGTGCAACTCAATTACATTTTAAAGTTATCTACAGATTTTCTTTTAACCATCCATTAACCATTCACGAACACATTGCTTAAATATTATATTTAAATGATGATGGTGTTATATTTGCTGTTGATGACTTTTTTTTTTGACCAACAGGATGGAAGCTTCTTCAAGAATGGGATTCAAGCACTGCAACACCGATGTAAGTGTGTGGACCGTAAAGTTGACTGTTGAAAAATAAACTTCATTTGGTCACATTCCATGAGAGTATCTTGGTCACCCTACAAACTTTTCAGCCGATCCTGGGCAGAGTTGAGAAAGGAGTTTCTCCAGCAGTAGTAACATGTACTTTGGCAAATGAATGAACAATGCATCAATCCAGACATGGCTGATAGCTTAAGAAGTACACTTTCTAACTGCATGGATTCCATCCAAATAAATGGTATAGTGGACATATGACTTACACTATAGCCTTGGATTGACCAACATTTTGTGAAGACAAAACTATTCAGAACCCTGCCGTATAGACATGTATTGTGTCTGTGTTCATATTTGTGTTTACGTTTACTGTCTAAAAACCAGTGTATTTTATGTTGTCTATTTATATTCTGTAATTTAATGGTTCAACAAATAGATAGCAATAAAATAATCGTTAAATAAAACTATTGATAAAATACCACACCATAATAAGTACCGAGTTCAGCATGATCATGTAAACCCTTGTAGGCATTGCCTAAGAACAAACGCTGTCCAATTTCATAGAAATCAATAAAAGATAAAAAGTGTATGTGAACACACAAACATACAAATCTTTTATTCTATATTAATATATAAATTGCAGTCTTTCAAATTACAAAGGAAAAATGTATTTGCCAAGTCCAGGCTTGCTCACAGCATCTCAACACCAAAAGTCATTTTTCTCAGATGATGATGATGATGAGAAAGAAAAGGATAAACTACAAGCTCAAACAACAGGATTGTTAGTAAACTGTTATAGACTGATGAATATTTCATACAAGAGCGATAATTTTCAAAGGAAATAACATATAATATGGCTTTCAGAAGATTTCAAAGAAAAGGAAATGAGCGGATAGATCAAAGAGTATTCACCATTTATCCAGTAGTTTCAGAATATGAAAACTGGTCACAGATTGTTAAGAACAAAATTCTTTGATGTGAACAACCTACTTCTCATGCATTTAGCTTTTATATCCAAATAACTAGTTTGCTTGAGGTTTGTTTTACTACTCCTACTCCTACCACCATTACTACTGCTGCTGTTTTATACTGATAGTATTAAAATATAATATACAAATATAAGTAGGATGTTAAGAAATAGAGGAGTTTTTATCAAGGGTTAAAGAGAGATTACAAAGTGAAAGAAATTTTATTCCCAATAAAAATTTGAGAAAAAAAATGCAAATAAGGAGGAAAGAAAGGAAGGTTTCAAAACACCAAAAGATAAAGAAAAAAAAATCTAGTTTTGGATAAATTCTGTTAGTAAGGGATAATAAATGTAATGTAAACACTAGTGACTAATTGTAGATGATGAGAGGTATATGTACTTCTGTCAGTCTCTTTCAAAAAATATTCCCAAACTATCAAGTAAATAGACTGAGGCTGTATAGAATAAAGTGCTCTTACACACATCAAAATATATGCCTGCAGCTGATATGAACTCCTGATCTTAACCACCCCTTTATTTCACATGTTTAATCAAATGAGTTTATATACTCCAATGAAACATATATATAATGCAAATACATATACCCCTCCCACTACTTGTTACATCCTTTCCTCCATTTACCACTCTCCTTTCACAATTTCGTTAGCCACCCCCACCCCACCCGTCACATCTTTACCCTCTTCGAACTCTATTCCCATGTTAGGTAGCCATGTTTCCCCTCTAATGCAGGGCTTTTTTTCTGTCCCTCAATACCATTCACCCCAACAATTGAGGTCATCTCTTGCAAGTTACTTGGTGATCTCACTATTGCTGGTGCTACATAAAAAGCATCCAGTAAGATCTTTAAAGTAATTGGTATTAGGAAGGGCAGCCAGCCATAGGAACCATGCCAAAGTAGACAGCAGGGATTAGAATAGTCTTCTGACTTGCCAGTTCCTGTCAAACCATTCAAACTATGCCAGCATGGAAAACAGATGTTAAATAATGATAATGATGAAATATATATTAAAGACTCCCTATGGTCACAAATGACCATGGGATTGCACCTAGGAAGGTCCCTTCAGAGGCACAAATTTCAGGATACCATTCTCCCTCCCTCCAACAAGTCTCAGAGGCCCTGTAACAAGTCACAGACACTGCTTTTCCTCCTCACTAAAAGTTTAAAATGCACAAAGGACTTTTTCTGATGTTCTAGAGATTTTGACAATCCATTGTTCTTTTAATATGGACTACTTCAAACCCCAAAAAAGAAAACCAAAAGAAAAAGCAACATAAATGACAGAATTAGTGCCTGGTGAGTCAGTGAAAATAAGAAAAAGAAAGGTAAGCAAAGCTTAAGAGAGATACAGCAGCTAAAATATTCCCCCAAAACAAATATCTGCAATGTTTGATACTTGAAAAATGTATTACCTGCAGCATTTGAAGCTTTGAACATATGTTAATAGCAGCATTTTCTGTTCAGAACACATGTTAGTAGCTCTAATCCCTAAGACAACATGCCAAATACAAATAAACCCCATCATAGTTGGAGAGTAAACAATAGTATGGTCCAACTAAATACCCTCTGAGAAGCTAAATTTCAAAGATGGCACATTACTCTTATGAGAAATACAAACAGATTTATGTGAGGTTGTGGCATTCAGCCCTTTTTCTAAGGGATTTAGGAACATAACTGAAGCAAAATAGCTGCAACAAATCAGATTACAGAAATGGCTCCTTAGTCTAGTCAGGGCTCTTGACATTCACATAGTCCACTGAAATAGACAATGCTGTAGAACTGAGCCACTGAGCTGATAGTACTTGCATCTACAGCCAAACTCCACAGGATAATGTGAACCTAGTACTGTGAGCTAATGAAGTACTCATTAATTTTGCAGTGCTGTCCCTGCTTACTGTCATTCCATAATTTAGTGCCCTGTTGCATCTAAGAATTCCAGAAGTGTACTTTGTCAAGTCCAAACTATGGTAACTATGCCAACTACAGTACCATCCTATTGTTAGATGAGTGTCTTCATCAAGAATACAATATAGATGGACTAAAATATATATATATATATATATATGTATATAAAGTAGGCTGCATGGTAAGAAATTTGCTTCAGTCTCATTGCATGGTACTTTAGGCCAGTGTCTTTGACTATAGCTCCAGGCTGATCACAACCTTGAGAATGGATTTGGTGGATAGAAACTGAAGAAAAGACTGTCTACATGTGTACATTGGTGGTGGTGGTGGTGGGGTGTTAGTGTGTCCTTGCCAAATCAACATGTGTTTGTTGTGAGTGTTACCATCATGCAAGTGGTGTCCATTTCCAATGTTCCATGAAAACATATATGGTCATGGAGAAATATTACATTACTTGGAAAAAGGTCAGACTTGGTGACAGTCTGACAGGAGCTGGCCAGCTGAAGAGGTGCCGAAGTTCCATGCTTGCTTTTGACATGGTTTCTAACACAAACCACTACACGGAGTGTATCGGGTGCTTCTACATAGCACCAGCACAAGTGCTTTTACTTGGCACCAGTATGGGTGCTTTTTACATGGCACTCTGAATTCATATTTATTTATAAGCCATGCTGTAGTGATACTGTGGTAACAGAGGTGAAATTGTTCACCACTGTAAAACCCATTAGTGTTTATTTAGTTTACAAGTTAAAACTATGATAGAAGTGTGAACAACACCAGCTTAACTTTCAATTCTCTGATCACCACAACCACCACTTCTCTGACAAATTAAACCATGAAACATCAAGACAAGTTAATTTATCAGTTGAAACTGAAATCTAGCTGGTCATGCTATATTTACAAGTTGGTTTCTTACTAAATACTCTAAGGCAATTTGGTTGACTCTTTGTATATTTGCATATATACATTACAACCCCCACCCACTATATATATATATATATATATATATATATATATATATATATATATATACATAAGTATTTGTCATTTACACCTAGATTGGGCTGATTGAGCAAACTTATGATCAACTGTATTCCATGACCATCTAGCTTTTTCCTTTCCCCCACCCCAAATATAGTGTACTCACACTGCATTATTTAATGTGCTCTATTTTTCAACTCCCAGGATAGTTTGGTTGCTATTTCTAGCAGGTCAAGCAACCACAGCCAAATTTTTTTTATTAGATGGAGGATGCCATGACCTTTTTATATGCTAATATACTACTCATGGTCCTTTATCATTTGACACAAACACCAACAGGAAAAATCAACCATTTCTATGGTGGTGTAGGTTATATTTTGGTATATACTGGTGAATGCCCTCCCTATCATCAACCACTTTACAACATAGACTGTACATATTTTATCATGCTACTGGTACCAGAGAGATTGTCAGCAGCAGAATAGCACAGTCCTCTTTGATGTGTTACTATATCAATAAACACGGACGTGTTTGCACTCATAAATATTCAGTCTGCATGTACATATATAACGTGTATGTATATACGTGCTTACAACTAAATGGATCTTCTGTTGATTTCAACTGAACTAGTTACTCAATGAATTATTTGTGGCTGAGTATTCCAAAGACACGTGTAACCTAATATAATTCTCATGGTAGGATCAGCATGCAGTGCGTGAGACAAGGTTGGCATCGAGTTATGGACACCACTATCCAACAGGCTTCCTTGCAGTTTCATCAATCATTTTCACTTACACAGCTTCAATGAAGCTAACAGGCTTCCTTGCAGATTCATCAATCATTTTCACTCACACAGCCTCAATGAAGTTAAGAGACAATTGTTCTGCCAATCAGTGAGATCAAACCCAAGGATTTTTATCAACAAGAAGTAAATTTGGTAAATTTGTACCAACTCACACAAATATGAATTTAAACGTTTAAAACAAATAAATAATAATCTTTTTACACAGAAACACTGCATGTTTACTACTGGGGAAGTTATGATGTCCAAACGTTTCTCAAGAGCATTATAGAAACTTAACAAGTAGTAGTATTGGTGGTAGTAATGGTAATTGTAAATACATGCAACAGTAGTAGTGGTTCTTGTTTTTGTAATAGATCAAGAGTAGTAATAATAGTAACAATAAAAACAGTAGAAGTAGTACAATAGTAAAAACAGTAGTAGACGCAGCTACAGTAAATAGAAACATCAGTAAGTAGTATCGGTACTAGTTGTAATATTATTTGTAGTAGTACCACCATTAACAATATTAACAATAGCTGTAGTAACAGTAGTAGTAGTAATAGTAGCAACAGCAGCGAGTAACGTTTTACCCCTATTGTAAGTTAGCTCAAATCTATTAACCTACTTTAGGGGTCGTCTTTGACCTAATAAAACTATTTTACACATACAGGCATGCTAGCACAGATTTTATTAAGGAGTTGTGATTGGTATAAGGCTACACATTCTAGAGGAAAAGCATCGTCGATTTAATCGACCCCAGCGTATGACTGGGATTTTTTTTTATAAAGCATCAGAAATTTGAAAGACTAAGTCAATTTCGACAATAATTTGTTTCTTTATAATATGCATTTTTAATTTTTGGAGTGGGATAGGCAACACAAATACTAAACATTTAAGACGACGACGAAGACAAAATACAGATATCTACATAAATTGTAATATGCAAAAGACAATACAGAATTCATATAAATCATCCATTCACACACGCACATTGCAATAAAATTTTCTATGTAATTAACAAACACAATATATGAGGGTTTATACATTATATGGCATTATACATATATTAGGTAGGCAGGCATGAAGACAAATAGATTGATTCGTGGATATAAGATAGATAGCTTGATACGTGAATGGATGGATGGATGGACAGACAGACAGACAAACAGAAAGATTCATTACATGGTACTAGATAAATAGTAAATACCAAGATTATAAAATATACAGACGTATTATTTGATAAACAGATATAGGATGATTGTCATATAAAAGACATAGATTATGAGCAAGTCAAGAAGATAGCTGGGAAGATATTTACACTGCAAGGTGATAGACTAGCCATTACAAGAATGCACAAATGAAACGGCAAAATAGACAGATATAAATATAGACTCTCAAGTTTTATTTCTCTGATAATACCCGCAAACCATGTAAACGAGAAAGCCTCCAGGTCGTCACTCGACACGCTTGAAGTAATACCCTTTCAAATAAGAGGATAGTAAAGTTCTAGATATCCCTCAAAAATTGGGACGGTCATTACTGAAATGTTTTTAATCACAAGCGTATTCGATTAATGTTGATTTGGGACTAAACAACAGCAAGGATTTTATCAAGGGAATCCTTAAATAGTCTTCGTTTGACATGTGGCCGCTTTTTAAAGCCTCTTGTAACCCCATAACAGCATACATAAAGAACTCCAACAAGCAATTAACTGTAAGAATTCATGTCATACACAAATGATAGGATATTTAATATATATTGTCATAGGTTGAATTATACGCATACCCACATAGAAGTAATGATTCCCCAACATCTAAGTTGTATTTACCTGCATAGTAGTAACTCCAATTTCTTCGTTGGTCAGCCTCCTTAGGTGTGCAGACAAACGTTGAGCTTCATGTTCTATAATAATTCCTCCAAAGTCTTTAGGATTAATTGGTTCTTGAACGGTAAGGCTATTGTCCCGGTAGAAACGGTCATCATAAATACCCTTCATTCTCGATTTCTTGTACTGAGATTTGCCATGTTTCGCTTTCCGAGAATTCCCCTCGTGCTTCCCGTCCTTCGGATCTTTAGGAATATCGATCTCACTGTGCGTAGTAGTGAACGTTTCCTTTTTTGAAGTGATCGGTTTTGATAAAGGTCCCGTCTGGGAAAGGAACGTGTTATCACCACTATTACCAACCGGGGACGTTGGTAAACCAGGTGATGATGATGGCCGTAGTAAAGGAGATGCACTGGAAATTAAAGATGGTTCACTTGGCAAAGAAGTTGGTAAAAAGTCCTCTTTCTTCTTTTTCAGTAAATCAATGCCATTCGACGAAGACGAGCTGTTAGCTAAAGCACATATAAATAATGTGGTGCAAAGAAACACCAGTCGGACTATACTGAAATAAAGTTTAACCGCCATCTTGCTGCTACAACAACCGAACAGGCTTCAAGAAGCATTTGGTCAAATGGGACAAAATTGTATGGCTAGATATATATATGTATATATACATATATATATATGTGTATGTGGTCCGCGTGCAAGAGTGTATTTGCGCGCGCGCGAGTGTGTAAATGGTCCGCTTAAACAATTACTTGTTAATTGTTTACTCTAGTAAAACATTTCTTCCGTACAGCGATTCATTAGGCACCAAGAGTGTGTATGTATGTATACGCGTGTGCGCTATATATATATGTGTGTGTATACAATAATATATATATATATATATATATATATATATATATATATATATATAATCAATAAAAAGCAGTAGGTTTATATTAATTGAAGATGAGACATAAACGAACTCTTGCCGAATGTTTATCTTAACATGCGTTTCACAGAAAATGCTTCATTCATCAAAAATACCTTTTTAGCCAAAATAATATTATACATACAATACATTACGTGAGAGTGTGTTTATATATGTATTACATCTAATTATTGCTAATATCGAGAAAGATGTTGAAGCGAACATAGATGATGCTATGCTTAAGTGACACGGTTAAATGAACACTTGCCAAATGTTTAATCTCAACTCAACGTGTAAATTATTAATTAAAACATTAAAAACACAATTTTCTTCTGAATAAGTATTCCATTTAAGAAAGCATTATTGTAGGAAGAATAAAATCAGAGTTTAAAAGGAGAAAAATATATTTTGCAAACCGACACTAAAAATATAAATGGAGAAGAATCAGAGTGTAAATACAATATTCCGTTTTGTAGAAATAGTTGGTAAAGTTATAAATCCTTAATGTAGATCTGAATGTTAACAGATCATAATGTACATGGTCGGAATAATTATAAATAATAGGAAATTAAAATATCACTGGATAATTAATTGTGTGAGGTAGAAATCTTATATAGCAGCAATCCAGTTGAAGTGTCTCATCGCTATCTCTCAAGTCCATTAAGACTGTCCACTGACTGCTCGAGGAACTTAATAAACCAAGTTAGCCACTGCCGAGATTACCTCCCCTTAGTTGCTCCAGTTTCATTACTCTTTCCTCTAGATGGCACTGTTACTTGCAATACTATTGCTTATTTCCCGTTGTAATAATGATGAGTTTGATTCATGGCAAATTGTGTCTGCGAGCCTGTTTCAATTCTTTCTTGTTGTAACCGATAAAAGTCATTAAAGTAACACTTAGGCGTGGGATATGTGCTTCGAAACAAAATTCGTTATAGCATATAGTTAAAGATAAACTGAGAATGAGTTGTTCCTGATTACGGGAACTTTTACGATTCACGTCAAGTTAAGAAATGCTTCCAATTTATTAAAGTGGAGTAGCCACAATTTAATAGCTGTTAATTAGTACTTTGGTCTTAGAAACTGTTAAGACATAATAGGAATTACCAAGTAGAGAGGGTTATGGATAGCAACCGAGACTTCATCAATTCATACGGTGTCCAGTTAGCTTTCAAATAATGGTGAGTTCTACATGAGCTATGTAACTGACATCATAAAGTCATTACCTCTATGATATAGCAACCATACAGAAGTAACAATTCTCACATTTTACGTCTGTATTCCGTGTCCGCATGAGTTAGACGAATATATTATCGACTCATTGATTAGTTGCCTTTCCAATCACTAACCGTTTATTTTCGCGTCAGAATACTCATTCTACACGTCCTCAAAAGTAAAAGCCTCACAGGTGATTTTTTGATGAGGGAAATGATAACAATGTCACTGCTTGTAGCTTAGAGACTTTTGGAGAAGCCACTCATTTCTTCAACCAGTGTTAAAAGAAGTAGGTTCCTGTAAAGCTTTGCTATAAGTAGCAGATAGCCTTAAGGGATTAACTATACGGTGACTGAAATGTACCAGGAGAATGAAGTGAGCTTATTTGTATGCAACTCTCCCCCACCGAAAAAAAAAAAAAAAATCTTGCCTAACCAAATAATGAAAATACCTCCAGAGTACTTCACTAAAGAAGATATTAAGTAATTTGTGTAGTAACTAGACACATTGGAACCTCACAAGGAACATTTTAATTCATCATATTACATTTATTCACTGTATATTCCACAACTAATTAGAAATTAGCGCCAGAACCAAAGTCTTTGTGAAATACATAAATGGAAAGAGTGACTATGAATATACCTAAATAAAGAAAATATGTGTATTGTTACCTTATGGTAAACATTTCTTAGACATGTAGATGTTTTTGCCACCACTGGCTTATTCAGCTGGGAATCAAATCAGGCCAGACTGCATTCATACTTCCTTTCAACTCAGCAATGAATACAAATGCTACATACAATATTAATAAGGAACTTTGATGGCAGAAGTTTCGGGAAAATGCAAAATAATTGTTTGGAATGTACAATGTCTTACAAAGCAGCATTATTTCCTGCCATCTCAAAATCAGGTGTAATTGTTAGTATGATCATCATAAATTATACCCACAAACATACAAACACATGCACTCATACAAATGCATTTACACACACACAACACCACAAACAGTGTTGTATTTATATTCTCAGTCAACATTAATTATTGTAGTTCTGAAATTACAAATTGTTGTAGAATAAAAAAAATATATCCCTTCCTTGAAAAACAGGTAAAGGTTGGTGATTGGAAGAGCATCTGGCAGAAAAATACTACCTCAAATAAGTATCTGTCCAACCTATATTGGCATAGAAAAAAATGGGAGTAAAACGAATGAATGAATAAAAAATATATAAAAATGTATAAGTGTGTGTGTGTATGCATGTGCATGTGCATATACGTAACCCTTCTCACCCAAGGGTTCTTTTCTTTGTCTTGCAAATTGCTTGGCAACCTGACAAGTGCCAGTGCCGTGAAAAAAAGCATCCAGTACACCCTGTAGAGTGGTTGACATGAGAAAAGGCATCCAGTCATTGAAATGATGCCAAAACAGACACTGGAGTTTGATGCAGTTCTTCAGCTCACTGGAAACTGTCAAACAATCCAGGAGTGTAGTGGGTGCTTTTTATGTGCCATCAGCATGGGTGACAGTTATAAAACACTGGCATTGGCCACAACTATGATCTCAGTTGACTTGACAGGTCTTCTCAAGTATGGCATATATGTGTGTGTGTATATATATATATAAGTACATATATGTGTGTGCATATCTATGCAACTAATTATAAATTAAAATTTCTATAACAGTTTCACAAATATATCCATATACATACGAAGGATTCTCAGTGGATATGAAGTAGACTTAGAAATGGTTGATAAGTGACTGACCTATCATGCGATATCAGCAAGATATGATCTGTCGCTCAGTAGAATTCTTCTGGTTTATCAGGAGAAATTTCTTCCTATGACATTGTAGTAACGCCGTGCGCATGCGTAGTCTCACGCATGCGTGGAATTAAACAACCAAGCGTTCCCGCTCCATTCATTCTCTTTCTCAGTCGGCCGGCCATGAGCATGGACATGTCAAGCAGTGTCTCCAACATTCCAACTCTGGAGACAGTCTCTTTCTTGCTGGCCAGCAATAGAGCATGGACGTGTTTAGCTGTCACTCTCTATCTTTCGGACTTACACTCGACAGCTCGCTTACATCTACATAACAACGTCCCAACAACTATGCTCACACACACAGAAGCTGTAACAACAAGAGCTAAAGATGTATATATTTACCACCTGAATAAATGTTGTTTAGGTTGATAGTCCGGAGTTCAGCGTTCCGTTATATTCATAATTTTATATAGGAAAGTCAGGTATACATCTAATGATGTATAACCAACTTTCCTATGACATCAAGTGCATCTTTCTGTGATAGCAAATGAAGTTCTAATCTTATAATGATTGCTTTTTAGCACGGCATCATCCTTGAGCAAGAAAATTTATGACCACTAGATTTTTAGTCATGACCATCCTATATTTTTAAGGGGGAGGTATAACTAGGAGTGCATTATCTATTGTGCATTCTTCTCTTTTTATTTTAGATGGTTGAGCGAGTGTTAGTTGCTATTTCCTGTTTTACCTTAGTTGGCATGACTTCTGTTTTGTGTTTATTTTCACTAATTCCTATATACGTACTAATGGAATTATCATGCCCTCTTATTGTACATTTGGTGCATATGTTTCAATTATAATTTACTTGTGTATTGTTAAGAATGGTTTTATATTACATTTTTGTTGTTTAGCCCTAAGTGAATTTATGATAATAGGCACAGTGTAACTAAAGCTATGTTATTCCGTATCTCCATTCTTTTTTTCAAACAATGATATATGGTTTGCAGGAGATTGTGGAAAGCTATTTCTATCAAGTCACCTAATACTGTCTTTATCCTTCATTGACCAAATCCATGTGAATAATTTGCATCCTGCAACATGGACGATGCATGTTCGTTTTAAAGTTTCTAACGATTGCAGTCCAAGGGAAATAACTCAAATTTTTAGTAGTTGAATGCTTCTCGTGATCGGTTACGTACCTTGGAAATACTCTCGCGTTTAAACTTTCATTAAATAATTTGCATTATAAAAGGTAAAAACGCAAAATACAAGAAACTGGTGTAGGTGTGTGGCAACATCATTGGTAAACCTCACGGTAGAATGAAGACTGGAAGCGACGAGAGATGACGTCAAGTCAGCAAGTGAAAAGAAAAGTTTTCCCCAGCGTTTGGTTTTTCTTGGGGACGCGAGTAGTAACAGACGCCAGTCGTGAAGATACATCTCTTACACTAGTTTTCTTCTGTTTCTTGGCTCCGGTGAGGCGTCTCGGAACATTCAGGATGTGAATGTTCCGAGGCCTCTCGACGTTCGCGAGCGCGCGTTTTTTCTTCATATTCGTTCGCAGCAAGTTGTAAAACACCTATTAGAATTTTTTTTTTCTTTTTCCCACCGAGTCAAACGCTTTAGTTTGACCGAAAACCCTTGCGGTCAGTTAATTTGTAAAGAATGAGAAGAAATATCTGGGCCTTAAATGGGACAGGTTATCACAGCCTCATTTCCGACACCCTCTGCCTCGCATTGGCCAGGATGAAATCCAGAAGACTCCCGCTCAGAATCAATGAACTCGAAGCCTTCAACGCGGAACGACTGGGCATCATTCCCAAGTTAAGATTCCATAAGTCCTCTTGCTCTTTTACACCCCTAAAACGTCAGGCAGAGGCCGGTTGCTCATGCAGGGAGTACAATGAATGTCCTGTGAGAAGCTAATCCGATTCGAAGGTGTTGTATATGATGTGGCTGTGGTGGTATCTAATCCTAACAACCAGAATGATATACTGACCTGACCGATCTAAGGGCGATAACCCGTTCGTTCAAAGCTTAAGCAATATATTTTTTTAGAAAATTACTATTTTTAAATCTCACAACGAGAGATATTCAGCAATAGTACTTTGGAGTAAAGATTGTTTGCCAACATAACATGGCAGTCGTGGTTTAGGACGAATGTTGTTGTAATTTAGCCCCAGGAGACATCGTCTCCAGTTGGCTATACGACACGATCTGTGTCCCTATAATTTAAAACAATATATGTTTCAAGCTGAGTGGGGGTGCTAGATTCCCTTGTTCAAAAATATAAGAACACAGATCGTGTCATATAGACAGCTGGAGACGATGTCTCCTGGGGCTAAATTACAGCAACATTCGTCCTAAACCAGGACTGCGATGTGACATTTCAGATTTTACAAGACTTCAATATTTTACAATTTCATAAACAATAACTCTACATCTTTTAATTCTCAAAACTTTTATTAAATTTTTACATTGTACATTTCAAAAAATATTGTCCGATTGCATTTTTCATATCATGCAACATCACTGTTTATTTCATATTTCACAAGACATTATGTTTTAAAATTTGTTTCGTTTCAACATTCATCTTCAGACTGGGAGCATTGTATTCGTCTCAGGCTTGCGCAGCTTTTCACACCATTACTTGAAGGCTCTGGAAAGATTTACAACAGAAAACAGTTTAAATTATTTTATAATGATTTCATACTGCAAATTTTGAGGGAGTGCTATGTTAAGTTTAATCAACTTTGGTATTTGACTAGTACATTTCTTACTGACCCAGGAAGGGCAAAAGGTAAAGTTGACTTTCAAGGGATTTGAACAAAATGTGATGTAACCATAAGGCATTTTATCCATCATTCTATCAATTCTGCCCTCTGTTACCTTTATTTATTTAAAAATAGAACATGATTATGGAATATCTTATCTATCTTAACACAAATATATTGTAACGTAGAAATCTACCAGGATCAAAATTCATCAATCTTACGCAATAGTAAATTAGACAAATTGAAGTAAGAAGAATTATGAGTATTGCCCAAGTACATAATATAATGACTGCAACAATAGTAACATTCAGACCAACGATTATAAGCTTAGTTATCTCTCCTCTTAATGTCACAGTATCTCTACCTTCTTCATAAAGGAATGTAAAAATGGAAGAAGCAAAGTCTCAGAGTGGAAAACAAACAATGAAATATATTTCCAGCCCTATCAAAGGCAGTTTTGAGGTTATGACTCTTTGGTGGAACATGTGAGTCTAGCAGTTGAAAAAAGTACTATTTCAGACTAATGGGATCTCTTCAGCTTCAGTGCAGTCTAAGTCATAATACTGCCTGTCTATTATTCTGTTTACATGATGCACATACAGACACACATGTTAACATATCAATAAATCTTCTATTAAACATTCTACTCAGTAGTGTCTCTCTTTTCTGGCTGACACATATATGTATTATTCTTTTTATATTTATTGTAAGGACTGTGTGATGCACTAAAGAACCATTCTCATCACCTTGCATCACACAGTCCTTACAGTATATTTAATATAATTGTGAGTTTTGGCTTATGAGAATGGTCTGAAAAGAATTGAAGAAATACGAATGTTCAATAGTGCTTAGGATATCGTTTGGCTTTAGTCTGGCTCTGATAAGGAGTTTAGTGAGCTTAATGCATGATATAAAAACATATAGAGATGAAATTTATTTCACTTACCATCTGAACTAAGTTGCACTATAAACTTATTAGGTTTACATCCACCACATTTTCCTTCACATGAAGCTGTCACTACTTGCCTATTTACAGAGTACATTAAACTGTTTATGCGTGTCTGTACCCCATATGTTTCCCATTTAACCTGAAGTTATAAAAAAGGGGTGGGATGGTCAGGAAGTTACAATAATCATATAAAATAACATTTTGAAAAAAAGATGTTTAGGAATCCCAATGGAAGTGACGTAAATCATGTGAACTACAAACTATAAGGTCATGAGTTCAGATTTTGTGTTGGATCTCTGAGTAAGACACATCACACATTGTAATCCTGATACTTCATTCTTCCCGAGATTTTAGATATGTAATAACTTTAAAAAAAGAAAACAAAGGTATTCCAACCATGACAATTCAGCCTACATAATCCTTAGGTGAAGTAAACATTATAAATGATTTGTGGTATGCAATAACTGCAGGAGCTACTAAGATGTTTTGCAAGCTCTTCTAAATCCATTGCTGTATTGTCAGTAAGTATTTCAGGGTCACAAGTGTTTCACCCCTTGCACTGTACACTTTACCTGAGTGGGGTAATGGGGACTGAACTAGTCTTCACCTGTTGACGGGCTCCACTTTCGATCTCTTTTCAACCTTAGCCATTTGAGCTTGTTTCAACTGCCATGTCTTTCTCCTTGATAGATTTCTTCAGTTGTCTGCATTCCAAACCTATTTTCTGTTGGAAATAGCACACAGATCTAGTGAGAAAGCTATGACAGCCCCCTTCAGTGGGGAATGTGGCCACATACCATCCCTTGACAAGGGCCTTGTCAATGATGTCCTAATATTTTGTTTTCTTTACCTGGTGGGAAATATCAACTCTGTCCTTCCACTGAGTTCAGTCACATCTCACTTGTATTGGCCTTCCCTCAGTGCCCTGGGGCATCTGATCAAAATGTAGTTTAGGGTGCAAAAAGTTGCTCCATACTGCTTGCTGGATGAGTCTGCCCCATATTTTAAGGTTATTTGAAGTTGGCAAGAGGTTGGTGACAGCATGAAAAGGGAAGGACAACCATCCCTGATCAGTGCTTCAGAGTTCTTTCCAGTACAGTGGCTGCTTGAGTGCCTCATCCTACTGTGTCCATTGTTCCTGGTAGTCAAGCCCTACCACCTTCATTCTGTGATCCTCCTCTGTTGGATCGCAAATCCTTTGCACTGTGAGCTATCTCTTGTTCCTGGAATCAGTATTTTTCCACTCTTGGTGCTGTAACAGTCAAGTCTTAGCCATCTTTGATAGACTACTCCAACCATCTCCTAGTATTTCCAGTATGTCTCTGCTTTCTTTATAGCTTACTGAGGTTTCCATTGAGTAGGTTAAAAAGTGGATGTAGAGAGTGGTGGATAATAGGAGGAGGATAACCACTGATGCAGGAGTTGAGGAAGGTAGATAAATGCAGAAGAGAGAATTGGAGGAGCAGTTGGATAGTAACAATGATACAGTTGACATCAGGAGACAAGAGAGAGATGATGTGTTGTCAGACAGGTAGCAGTAGTAGAGGGGAAGAGAGGCTGGCATAGGCCATGAGGAGGGAGTATTTGGTGTTTCATTGCAGGGGAATGACCAATATAACAAAGAGTGGAGAAAACAATAGTAATGGATGAAGACTGGCTAACAAGTGAAATGATTTTGGGTAACAAGAAAAATAAGTGATGTCAAGGGAGGTTTGGAGTGTGAGAAATGGATTGATGGGAGGAGGAGGAGAATGGGCAAGGTGCTCATTTGTGCATATACATATATACATACACAGTGCTTCGAGAATTTAGTTTTGTCAAGGTGGGCAGGTCTTCTCAAGAACTACACATCACCAGTTATCCCAGTCTTTTGTCCTCTTCTCTATGAGACTTAGGGTTCAAGATCAGGTTTCACCATTTTGTCATATATCTCTCTGTTCTACAAGCTCCAACGACATTAAGTGATTGGCACTTCATTATATAGCTGTCCTCATCCATATATATATCACATGTCCATACCAGCACACTACTGATTCTTCTTATGCCAAATTTCTTCTTTCAGCACATTTTGGTATGTTGTTCATGTGCACTTACATTGCACATCCAATGGAGCATGCTCATTTCATTTCTTTCCAGTCTTCTCAAATTGTCTGTGTTCAGGGCCCATCTCTTGTTAGCATATTAACGTTTATGACTACTACTAATATTTTACCAATATTAATATACCTACTCTTAATGAATACACAACTTTATTAACTTATGGATTTTTGACAGCTTTCTCTCTGTTATACACACACACACACTGTCAATAGGTGAGAGCTAGATAATCTCAGTATAGAAAACACATAATAGTGCTTGAATGAATTTGAACTTAAGCTCCAACCTCTTCATTTGGGGCAAGGCCTACATCTTCAAGAGTAGCTATAAGAGAAATTCAGATCAAGCTGATATGGCACTAGTAATACAGATAAATACAGTTAGACTTTATATATATATAATGTGAAACACTATAAATACAGAATAAAATACAAAGAAATAATGTAGGTAAAAGGAAGAGAAAAATATAAAACAGGAGAAAAGATGATTGGAAAGAAGAAAAAAGGTTAGTGGCGAGGCTGGAATGAATGCATATCTACATATATATATACAACACATGCATACACACACAGACATTACACATACACCTTACTGAACAATATACCCAATTTCTTTATAAGTTGCTGTAAGATTTGGAAAGGTGTACTCATCATCTACACATTTGACTGTACCAAGTAAAATAAAATGTATAAAATTTGAACTTATGAAATTAACAACAATAAAAGGGAAATCATCATACCATATCTCCAACGACTAGGCCAGTGTTTTGCAGGTTTACAATCATTGAACCTTTACTGAAACAGTAAGCTTTTTTCTTATACAAACAATCTCCAGCATCACCGAAACCTTGTCTGCTTTTTATTTTGCCATTTCCTCGATTTGAGAATGTTAAATCATGTCTGTCAACACTCATATCCTATAGACAGAAAAAATGATGATAAATATCATGATTAGCTCAATTGTGTGTGTGCGTGTGTACAAACACACACATACCGACATTATATACAGCTGCAGAAAGAATATATTCATACACATGCACACACATATATATGTATGTAAATATTATATATATATATATATATATATATATATATATATATATATATATATATATATAATTATATGTATTTCTTCTATCTTAATGAATAATAATTCTTCGGATAGAATAAATGGGTTAATAGAAACCAATGTAGCAAAGAACACAAAATAACTTTGGTGTTGTTCCTGTTTTTAAGGCAGGAAGTCCTTGAAATTTTGGGTATTTGAGTATATTTAAAAGTGTGTGTGTGTGTGTGTATTTATTTGAACTATTTTAAAATGTTTCAGCTGCAAAGCTGTGGTCATGCTGGAGTACCACCATTGACTGAGCTACACCATTATTTGGAACCTCCTCTGATATGTGGCATTTGGTAAATGAAGGAGTTTGTATATATATTATATATATAGGTATGTATGTTATATACATACATACATATATATATATATATGTATGTATGTATGTATATATGTTAATGGATTGCAGCCATTTGCTCAACATGCAGGAATTGAACACCTATTTTGTATATCTGTATCTACCTGTGAAGTGATTTGGCTTTTAAGTAGTTAATTTTCTGAAGGTCTGGAATTGTAACAGCTGTAAAGGATGTTTGTTAATTTTTAATTAATAAATATTAATTTATGTTCATTGATGCTAAATAGGCCTTAAATCACACAACCCTCAATTTTCTGTTTGGTTTTTGCATAATTGTATGAATTCCTGAGTGTAGAATGCAAATTCTCAAAACTTTTCTAAAATTCCAAAAAATTAAAAAGTTATGAAGGGTTATATGTTGTGTGTATAGGAGAAGTTGATTCATATTAAAACATCACGCACAAAATGACAGCTGCCAAATCCTGCTTTCTGATTGGGTGAAAATTATCAAACTTTAAACCTCAATAACTGTTTTAAAAAATTTTTCTGAAAAAAGTGAAATATCTCCTGAGATTCAGCTTGGAAAGCTACATTAATACACCAAATTAAAAAAAAATTCAGTAAACTTTGAAATTTCCACAGCTGCAGCCAAATTCTTTCATGCTTTCATGTATGTGTGTATGGTGTAAAATCTATGTATTTGGGTAAACATTAGAGTGTATGTGTAATCCTGTGGACATTAAACTGTATAAACATTTGAATGTATGCATAATTAATCAATTTACATTCTTATTGTGTAGTTCCACTTGTATATTTCTATAAACTTCCTGATGTTTATGTTGTTTGCTTACTTTGCATGTGTCTCATATCGTGCATTAGAGAAACTGTTAATTGTATGACAATAAATTTTTTGTTCATTTTTTTTGTGTGGTTATTTTCAATAAAACGATTCTTCCTTCTAGTCTTCTGCGGATTCCTATGTTATTACTATCATTAACATTGCTACATTTATCCATCTTTTTATCATTAGCATGTCTGACAGCATTCACAAGTCCATATGTTGGGTTACATATCTGTTCAGCTTTACTTAGAGAAGCACCTAAATGGAATACTTTCAATTTTCTCTGTATATCCAGATTTAGCTAGTGCAACGTTACTATTGTACTAACTCTAGTGAATATTTTTATTTCCTTCTGAAGTTTGCCAAATTAGATTTCTTGGCTAAAATTGTGCTAAAGGATAAAATTTCTTGATAAACAAATCCCTAATTTCTCATATTTATAAGAAACATCATGAAAATAAAACAAACAATGAAACATTTACCTGTGGGAAAATTCGAACTTTCCGAAATACAATTTTCCCTGGTCTGTCTATTCTATTGTTAAAGAGTTTCGCACATATCTTGAGTGGTTTCAATGTTGATAAAGATGCAAAATTTTCATGTGGTAAGGTGATATATTCTTTTGGAGTATCTGTTTTCATATTGTAACAGTAAACCTTTAATCTTTTATGATTAAGAACAGAGGGGTAGATCCAGTATTCTCCATCAGTTACATTTTTGCCACACTTTTTCATTTCTTTGCATGAAGTAGGTTCTGTAAAATAATAATAATATAAAATTTTAAGTAGAGATTTAAAACACACATATGCCATTTTATTCCCTTTTGCTTTTGCGTATGAACAACTATGCTACATGGCAGTGACACATGGGCTGTGACTACTGAGGATATGCAAAGGCTTGAAAGAAAAGAAGCCAGTATGCTCCAATGGATGGTTAATGTCAGAGTTCATATATGACAGAGTGTAACTGATTTGAGAGAAAAATTGGGTATTTTACATACAAAGTCTACTTTCTCTGTTAACCTGTCTGTAATTTCATTGTACCTCTTACACATTCATAGTTTGTACAAGGTACACTGTATGGAATATCTAGCTACTGCTTTTCTACATACCAAAGCAATTTTCCTGATGGGAGTAGAGTGCTATCTGTTTTCTTACTAAAACTTCAGTGTTTGCTAAGTTAACTTTGAGTCCTTTGATTCTAGGTTTTGCTTCCACACCTAAAATTTCTTTTCTAATTCTACAAAAGATTCAGCTTTTAAAATGAGGTTATTGTTATACAGTAGTTCACATGGGTATCTAGCCTTAAATGCATATTTTATAGCTTGGAGGACTATAATGTGTGTGTGTGTGTGTGTTGTGCACAACATAGAGTGAACCAGAATTACTGAAATATGCCTTAACAATGTTAAGGCATTTCAATATGTGTGCATATATGTATATGCCGGTGGTACATAAAAAGCACCCACTACACTCTCGGAGTGGTTGGCGTTAGGAAAGGTATCCAGCTGTAGAAACTGCCAGATCAGATTGGAGCTTGGTGTAGCCATCTGGTTCACCAGTCCTCAGTCAAATCGTCCAACCTATGCTAGCATGGAAAGCAGACATTAAATGATGATGATGATATATATATATATATATATATATGATTAATGAGTGAGATGGAAGATGTAAGATATGAGGATGTTTATTGATTACTACATTCTTGTATCTTACATCTTCTGTCTCTCGTTAATCAAATACCCAAGGAATACAGAAAGGGAATGTGCTTTACTGGTAAACTACCAGGTGTATACCATATGATTTATTAACTTATATATATATATTGCATATACACACACACAAAACATAAAATAAAAGTATGCTACTGACCTGCGCTAGTAATGTAAATATCCGAATCTTTATTGTCAGGTTTAATCTGAAGAGTCAAGTGAGTCACATTACTCAAACTACAGACTTTAGAATTCTTTTTGTACTGAAAGGAAGTACAATCTGCATGTTTCTTGCAAGATTTTTTACACTCTTTTACAGTTACATCTTCAAGCCGTTGGAATTGATCACGTTTTGGTATGCGAGCTTTTTTAAATACAATAAAGTCTTCATGAACTAGAAAAAAACAAACAAAAATCACGTTTTATACATGCACATATGTGTCAAATATTAGAAGGCATCTGCTGCATAGTTTGTTTTAAATGAACAATTTTAAATCTTGCAGATTACTAGGCAACTTCATTTCTCTGTCTGTCTGTCTGTCTGTCTGTCTGTCTGTCTGTCTCATATATATATATATGTATATATATATATATATAGAGTGAACCACAGTCTGTTAAAGACTGTCATACCGGCCATGACGAAGGGAAATAGCCCTGAAACTCGAGTCGCCTTTATATATATATATTTATATTTATATATTTATATATTTGATCCTTTATATTGAACACTCAATATTTCATCTACATTCAATACTTTATTTCATGGTGCCATCCATTTTTATTTTATTTTATATTATATATTGTATATTATATTATATATTGTATATTCCATATTCTATACCCCACATTAGTTCTGCAGGAATATAAATAAAACATAAAAAACAGACAGTGTTGGAACTCTTTTAAGCAAAATAATATATTCCTCTATACACAATCATACAAAAAAATCCACCTTTTTTTGTATTTATTTTTACTCGCATATATATATATATATATATATATATATATATATATATATATATAAGAATTTTGAATGACAATAGAATAAAAGTTTGTTATGAACTTCATACATATAGATATACATATATTTGTAAACTCATGTGTACAACTGGACACATGTACAAGCATAAACATACATACATATTACCTACATATATATATATATATCCATGCTTATACACACACACACATACTCATACATGCATGCTATATATATATATATATATATATATATATATATATATATATATATATACAAGTATACATAAATATATACAGACACATATGCACACACACAGATGCACACTTATAGACAAATGTTTTACATAGTGTGTAGTTTTGAATTTATGGTAGTAGGTGTGTTCTTTTGCATGTCATGTGCATGTGGGTCTTATTTTGTATGTGTACGGATGTGTGTCCATATTCATATCTGTTTAATGTTTATGCCTGTGGGCATATGTATAGATATTTAGTGTTTGGACAGTTTTTTGAAAATGAATTTTCTTTGGTGCCTGCATTGTGAGATGATATAATTTTTCTTCTTTAGGATTGTGTATGTCTTGCATGATTGTGTGGTATTTTTCTACAGCGAAGAAAGAGCAGATACTAGAGCCATTTAGATATGATGGTTCATGGTCTATAACTTCCCATTTTATGTTTGTGGTGATGTTGTTTTCTTTTAAATTCCCAGAACTGTTTGGACAGGGATGTTTCAATCTTTTTGTATGTGGTCCAATTTGTCTGTGTATGTTGTATGTATCTGTCTTTAATGGTTCTGCTAGGAGCGCTGATATAGTTCCTTTTTCTTTGTCCTTTCTATGAAACTTTTGCTTCATAGACTATGTTAATTTGTAACCAATTTCTGTGCAATGAGCATGTCCTACTTTTTGTGCAGTTGCATCTTTGTTCAGTGTTGTGTGTGTCTAGGTGTGTTATTGTTTAATGATTACATGGTAAGTTTTATGTTTTTTGTGCAACTGTAGCTGATGTTGTGTCGTCTCTGTTGAATAACCTGTAGTATCTGTGTTTAGTTGGGAAATGTTTATCATGCACAACTTCTGTCATTTCAATTTTGCTTAATTGAATAATTTTTGTGAAAATACATGTATGCACGCGTGCACACACACACACACACACACACACAGACACACACAAAATACAAAAAATAATTACATTTTACTCGTTGGTAGTAATCTCTGTCTTCGGCTGCCTTTAATTTCATGGAGGTAGCTGCAGTTTTCTTTGATAAGTAACAATCCCCATTTTCTTTATTTATTTCAAATGATAAACAATTTTTGTCAGACCAACATTTTTCTAAGCAAGCTTCTTTTGTTACATTTTTCTTATTCCACAATATTTTCCCTTTTACATCCAGAATTGCCTCTTTTACTGTCGCAAAATGATTCTGAATATCTAGAGTTAAAGTAGAATTTAGACCAATGAGAAGTAACAACAACAACAACAACAAGGATAATTCATAAAATAGACAGAAAGCCAGAAATTTGAAGTTGGAATTGGTTGATTAAGTTGGCCCCTGTACTTAACTGGTGCTACATTTTATTAGTCCTGGAAAAATGGAATCAAAGTTTATCTCAGCTGGATTTGAACTCAGATGTAAAGAGCCATAACAGATACTATGAGACATTTTGTCTGATACTCCAATGATTCTGAGAATCCATCACTCTTAATAACAACAACAATAATTATTATTGTTGATGTTAATAATATTTGGAGTAAAGATTTTTGCCAACATAACATGGCAGTCCTGGTTTAGGATGGATGTTGCTGTAATTTACCCCAGGAGACATTGTCTCCAGCTAGCTATATGACACAATCTGTGTCCTTATATTTTCGAACAAGGGAAATAAGAACACAGATCATGTCATATAGCCAGCTGGAGACTGTCTCCTGGGGCTAAATTACAGCAACATTCATCCTAAACCAGGACTGCCATATTATGTTAGTAAAAATCTTTACTCCAAAGTACTGTTGCTGAATATCTCTCATTGTGAGATTTAAATAGTAATTTTCTAATTTACCAATATTTATAATAATAGTTTCTAACTCTGAGCACCTTTTCAAACACCACCTGTCTAACATCTGTGGACATCTTTACAAAGTCAGAAAACAGCACAGCTCCCATGACTTTCGGATACATTTTTTTCACGCTAAGAGTTGCTGAAGTATGGAACAAACTACCAGCATCAGTTGTTAGTTGTCGGAGGACTGCATCCTTCAAAACTTCCATGCTTCCTGAGATTCGCCAACACTACACCTGATTTTCTCCCCTCCATACACATGCAAGCATGGATCTGACTCATACACTGTTCACTTTCCAGACATTTGTACATTACTGCATATGCTTTATACGCACTTTTGACAAGTTGAAGTGCACCTGAGCACTGTATACAATAATTTCATTATTATTATTATTATTATTATTATTATTATTATTATAAGAGAGAACCTATATATGTTACCTTCACAAGGAGTCTCTACTGAACTCCATTTACTGCTGTTTTCACATATTGATACTAGCTTTTCTCCTAATGGACAAGTATAGGTCACCTCTGATTTGTAGGTGGTGGTTTTGTAGGACTTTGTTGCATCATCAATGTCTTTTGGAGGTCCACAGTTAACTTCTGCAGTAGGTGAAGCTGTTAAAAGAAATTGACAGTAATAGTGCATGTATATTAGGAGGAGATTGAAAACGACAAGATAATGACAAATTAAGAACAAAAGATATTCTTTTCTTTTCTACTCTAGCCACAAGGCCTGGAATTTTTAGGGAGGGGGGCCAGTTGATTAGATCAACACCAGTATGCAACTGGTACTTAATTTATCAACCCCGAAAGGATGAAAGGCGAAGTCAATCTCAGTGGAATTTGAACTCAGAACATAAAGACAGACAAAATACCGCCAAGCATTTTGCCCGGCATGCTAACGTTTCTACCAGCTCGCTGCCTTAGAACAAAAGATATCAAGTGAAACAAACTTGAAATTTGCACCCCCCCCCCCACCACAGTTAACTATTTTTCTAACGCGACTCTCTCTATTTCTATCTCCCCGTCTCATTCTTCCCTCTACCTGTCACTACTTGTCTCTCTCTCTCTATCTCTTGTTACTCGTCCTTCGCCTCTGACCATTACTACTACTGTCTCTCTCTCTCTCTCTCTACCTCTCGTTGCTCACTTTTATTCTACTTCCTCCCCTCCTTTTCCCTCTGCTACTCTTTCTCTTCACACAGCCTTGGTCACGTGTGTCCGGCTGCTATCTCTTTTCGTTCTTGGAATCACCAAGCTCGCACGTACTTCTTTGCCCCTCCTGTACGTGCTTCACAGCGTTCGAGACATACACACTTCACGTCTGGCTGTACAGCCTTTTTGTTTGTTTATTTCACCGTTTCGTTTTCCTGTCTTGTTTTCCGTCCGCCACTACCCTCCACGAAAACAATTTAATTTGTGTTTGTGGGAAGAACCATTTTAACGATGCGTACTGCCTTAATTCTTCGAAACATCGGAGTTTTAATGGTGGCAGCTGATGAAAGGGATGTTTCTATGTGGCCTGCTTGTTTGTTGCACCTTGTTTACCATTTTGTCCTTGTTCTTTTGCCACGTCATGTATCCAGTTATGTATCTATATGTACATGTAGATGAACGTATATACATACATGTACATATATATGCATATACTCATATATTGTTTATATATATATATACACACACACACATTTAACCCATTGTATGTCCATTTTTCCATAGTTGCAAGCAATTTATTTTTTTTTATTTTAAATTTTATTTTACTTACTATTTCAAATCCTTTCATTTTATCTTACTTTATTTAATATATTTCATTTTATTTTATTTCAGTCTTAACCATACACAAATGCATAAAAAGTTTTTTTTTTTTTGTTTGTTTTTGCCTAAATCTTATAATCCATTCTAGAAAAGTTGAATGATGAAAAAATATGGTGATAACTTGGATCTACTGATGGTGTTTGCTCCTGTATTAAACACACATTAAACATGCATTAAACTTGCAAAAGCTGAGGAAGTGCAGTGAGCATTGAATCACCATTCAGAAACTTACAATTCTGAATGCGAGTGTTTCATATCCATGACATTTAGTATGTATTGTACATACATGCAAATACATACAAACACACATTGACACATGCAACAATTAAAACGAAAATACTCGACTGACCTGGGTTAATGATGTAAGTATCCCAACCCTCTTTGTTAGGCTGAAGGTTTTGAGTCAAGTGAGTCGCATTACTTTGATCACAGGATTTTGTTCTGTCATTGTACTCATAAGATTTACATCCTGGATTTTGATGACAAACACGATGACATTCCTTTAACTCTATATTTTTCAGCCGGCCAAAAGTATCCTGCCCTGGTATGGAAGTTCTTTTAAATATAAGAAGCTCATCATCAGCTAGAGAAAATAGAAAAAGAAAACAAGAAATTTATCTTATACTTTCACACATACATATTAAATATTATATAGCATCTGGTGCATAATTTGTTTTAAATGAACAATTTATTACAAATAATTGATCCACAAAATGACAGCTCAGAATAAATAAAAAGAAATCCTCCAAAGCAGGATATTCCACTCTGAATATTAAAGGGGGAACTCCATACAAAAAGAAGACATGGATTACTTTGACATCTCCAAGACATCTCAGCTTCTTCCCTCATTCTTAGTAAAGCATATTTAGTATAAACCTTTAGCAAAATATAGAATTGAACCTAAAATCCTCGGTTGCTTGGTGCAAGACATGTAAAGATCATGTTCACGTCACTCACTCAGTCTGTCTTGATTATCAGCTGGCAGTGATATCATGCCATATTGTGAACATCATCTCAAATGTCCTTGAGGTTCCCATACTTTTCTCAGCATTAAACCTGCATCAAAAATAACAGCAGAGGTTTGAGAGAGAGCTACTTTCTGTTATTTTCTATATCAGATTATGAAGGACAGCAACAAAAGGGGAGATTCTGTGCTTAAGCCATGCCACCTAGCAGTATTCCATCTCATTACATTCTAACTTCAAACTCTGCCAGGGTTGACTTTGCTTTTCATTCTCCTGGTGTAGATACAAGAACAGTCAAGAACTTGGATTGATGGTTTGTCACCTCCAAACTGCTTGTATTGTGCCAAAATTTGAAATCATATCTGGTGCTGCTGCTGTTACTGCTACTACTTCCACTGCTGCTGCTGCTGCTATTCAGGTTTAAGAAAACAAGTTTCCTTCCTTAGATAAAAAAAATGAAAACATGCATAAAATGTTCAAAGTAAACAAATGCTGTATGAGAATGTCTTAATAGTATTCACAGTTACTAATATTGTTTATATCAGGAATGTGCTTATGCCTGTCCTTATAGGTAAACCAGTCAATGTCTTTATAAAAATGGTTGTCTATATATTTTAAAGTACAGATGGAATCACGAATTTCAGAAATTATGGAAAAGTGTATTCTAGTGATAAAATGCAAAGAATAATTACATTTTATTCGTTGGTAGTAATCTCTGCTTTTCGTTGTTTTGATTTTCTTAGAGGTAGCTGTATTTTCTTTTGAAAAGTAGCATTTTCCACTTTGCTTATTTATTTCGAATGATAAACAAGTTTTGTCAGACAAACACTGTTTTGCGCAGTCATTTGCTGTTACATTTTTCTTGTCTGCCAATGTTTTCCCAGGTACATCCAGAATTGCATCTTGTATTTTCACAAAATGAATCTGAGAAGCTAGAATAAAAGTAAAATTTAGGCCATTGAGAACAACAATAATAATTTTTAACATAGAATATAGGTGAAATCTTTGAGGTCAGAATTGGTCACTTAATTTGGCCCCCCCACACTTAACTGGCATTTCATTTTATTGACTCAGTGAAGGATTTGAACTAAGAAGTTCAAGAAATAGAAAAACATTCTGTCTGATGCTTAAAAGATTTCATCTTTAACCCGAAGAATAATTATAATTATTGTTGATAGCAACAATATTTATAATATCTTCTAACTTGAGCATATTCTGTGGTGGGAGTACATATAAGATTCCCTTTTGGTCACTCCCCCATCTGAATTTTAAAACTTCACATATAAAGAAGGTAAGAATGGAAAGGAAGATTGACCTGAAGGGAAATGATTGAAAGTGAGGTGAATGTGGCAAGAGTGGATGGGGAACACAGTGCATAAACCTGTAGGTCAGGGCACAAGAAGTGGCGAGAACACTCATCCAAGGAGTTCATGGGGATCTTCGATGGAGGGTTTCTTCAGTTGGCCTGAAACAGAAATCCTTCGGCATCCTCATCTTTATTTTCAATGTATACACGTGTGCTAATTAGAGAATTGAATGCATTACAGAATGTATTCAGGCTCTATTGGTTATCAGTTTAGATTAAGCCAAGGTCAACTTTGCTTTCATACTTGTTGGGGATAATATTGTAAACTACCAGTCAAATAGTAGGATTCATGGTATCTATTAAACAACTCCCATAAAAATTTTGGCTTTGAGCACAAAACAGGAAGCATTACTATTATTAGCATTATGGTAATTAAGATTGGTGGGTTGGAGGATAACGAGAGAACCAGAAGCCTATTTCAGAGGATCGTCAAGTTTTAGTAAAGAAGGACTCAAGGTATTATATTGTATGGAGTTTTGGATGATGACAAATTATGGGTGAGAAAAGTCACATTAGAAATTAAAAGAGAAAAATGACCTAGATGAGCCAAGGTATAGTTGTGGATGTAATAAGTTCACTAAACAATGTGGTATTGGGTGGGATTTTGGTTGCATAGTTAAAACTTCACAACAAAGCCTTGTCAATAAAATAGGAACTATGTGGAAGCCTTCTTGAAAGAATTTGTCCACACTTCCTGTTTCTTTGTGTGGCATACATAAGTCATTTGCTAAATTAATACCTTACTTAGCCCCCAGATAGTTTTAATGTAGCCCACTGTATTGCAAGCATCTGAAGTGGTTTCTAGACAGACGATATCATCTTCTCTCCTCCACAAACCACACATTCAGTGGAAATTGTCAGCTGGTTTTCCACTGACTAAGACATTTAACACAAATATAAAACAAAATTATCTAGACATTAGCAAAAAGAGAGAACCTATTTATGTTACCTTTACAAGAGGGTATTATTGGATCCCATTTATTATTGTCTTTACATGTTGCTTTGAATTTTTCTCCCCCTGGACAAATATAGGTTACTTCAGATTTATAGGTGATGGTTTTGTAGAACTTCTTAGCATTGATAACACTTTTTGGTGATCCACAGTTAACTTGCGTAAAAGCTAGAAATGATAATAGAAACTGATATCAATGATGAGCATATATTAAGAGGAGGGTGAGAACAAGGAGATAATTACAAATTTAGAACAAAATACATTTAATGAAATACACTGAAGGAAATTGAGAATAGATATAAATACATACATACATACATACATATATATATATATGTATATATATACTAGCTGGGAAAGTGGGGCTTATCTGTTGGTTCTGTTCTCGTAATTGTTTTGCTAATCCAGTAACAACAATACAAAGTATGTAGCCCTTAAAATGGTTTTTGTGCATTCATTGAGAATACCGAACTGTCTTACACAGGATCTTGTTTTTAGGAATTCTCAATAAGTTATGAAGTTAATTAACATGAAGTTAATTACCCGATAGTAAGAATTCAAATAAGGTAACCCTGAAAAGAGCTTTAATACATTCCCAGAGTATATAGAACTTAGGAGGAAATACTAATAAGGTATGTATACTAAAATTGTGAAGCATGTTACGTAATAATAGGCTAATCAGATTTGAGATTTGGTTTACAAGATTGTTGTCACCCTACTTCAACATTACCAGTCATTCCATCACTCACTTATTAGTGTAAGGCATCGTGGATCCATGTTCTCAAGGAAACAAAGAATAATGTTATATATTTGAACTCAGCACCATGTCACTGACAGATTTAATGAATGTTTTCCCGCCTACTCCTACACCTCCACTCAATTCCTTAAGCTCTTTCTTACCCATCAACTCTTCTTTTACCTTCATCTCATTCTTGACTTTGCTTTACCTCATTCTATTACATTTTCCTTCTTCTTCCTCACACCTTTTCTTCTACCACTTCTTCTTTACATATAAAGCTCACATGGTCCTGTGTTCCGTATCAGTCACAGTCGATTTTTATTTTAAGTTAGAGAGTGTAAGACTCTGCTGCCTCTCATTAATTTCTCTCCTTTCAACTTTTCCTCTGAAGAAGGACTCTGTCCAAAACATATCTTCTACTCTTAAAAACAAGTTCACTGTACTCATTTAAAAGAATTTTTATTACACACACACACATGTATATATGTATACTATACAAACATATATGTAAATGTAAATGCATAGAGAAATAACATAATAAGTAAAATAGAAACACTACTGACTTGGGTTAAGCACGAATATATCCCAACTTCCATCGTTGGGCTGAAGTTTATCAGTCAACTGAGTTACATTGCTCAGATCACATAACTTTGCTTCTTCATTGTACTGAAAAGAATTACATCCTGGATATTCCTGGCAAGTTTTGTTGCACTCCTTTAAGGTTTTATTCTTAACCCGTCCCAAAGTATCCGCCTTCTGTAGGTTAACTTTTTTAACTGTAACTGGCTCCCCAGTGGCTGAATAAAAACAATAAGCAAGAATTACATTTTATTAACATCCATCCCAATCCAAACACTCACACAAGTACACACACACACACACATTTATTAAATATTGTAAAGCATATGATTCATAATTTTGTAAATGGAAAATTTATTATAAACCACTAATTCACAAAATGATGCTGTAATCAGAATTTATGTGAGTTGTAGAACATCTTCAGACATTCAAAAAATTATCTCAGTACTTAAGTTGCAGACAAAACATTTGTATATCTCTTCTCTAATGGTCTTCTTTTTTAGGATCAGTATACCCATAAAATGTAAAGTGTTATTATGGTCATTCAATCTAAAAAAAAAGCACACTATCAGAAGGATGTACAAATGGATTATCTACTACCAAAACACTCAAGCAACATTTTGATGTACTAGAATCCACATTAATTCTGAGAAGGGTGGGTGTCTTATGCTGAAAAATAATTTTCTAGATGGACAGTTTTTTTTTTTCATAAAATATTGTACATTTATAAAACAATGCACCAAGTGATTTTCTTATATTTTATTAAAAATTTTAACTGCATGGATTTTTACATAATTATCTAATATTTAAAAAATAACTATGACATAATAGCAACAACAATAACAACAATGGTAGCAGTAGCAGTAACAACAACAACAATAATAAACTCTAATTCAGTCAAGTGAGATGTTGAAACAGTTATAAAACAACTTGAGCAGGAACAAACCTATACACACCTAGGAATAAATGAAGGTTCTGGTATTCAGCATGCAAGCATGAAAAATGAAAGAGAAGATCAGGAAGGAGTGTTATAGCAGAGTCTGAGGACTTCTGAAACCTGAGATAAATGCATGTAACAAGGTGTTTACCATAAATTAAGTTGTTACTTCTAGCTTCATGCTATGTCTGACACCATTTCCACACAGCTTTGCTGCAATTTTCTTGTTTTGTATATCAGATTATGTGAGAACAGTGCTTTAACAGCACTAAGCCATGTCAACATAAACATATGAAGAGAAAGCTGAAGTTACCACCACTACCACAGCCACTGCCATCTTTACTGTTACTGTTGCTGCTGCCACCACCATCACCAACATCCAGGATTAAGAAATTCAACAAGAGCTTCCTTTCTTACATAAAAAGACAATTGAAAGCATGCATATAGTGTTCAAGGTGAAAAAACCCTAACAGTACTTACACTACCTAACATTGCACTTTTTATCAGGAATATGGCTACGTCTGTCCTCAAAGGACAGACGTAGCCATATTCCTTTACAGAAATGGTTTCTATATACTATGAAGTACAAATGAAATCAGAAATTTCAGAAAAAGACAAAAAGAAAATTCCTATAAAAACAAAGAATGATTACATTTTACTCGTTGGTAGTAATCTCTGTCTTTGTCTAACTTCATTTTCTTGGAAGAAGCTGCAGTTTGCTTTGATAAGTAACATTTTCCACCTTTTTTACTTATTTCAAATGATAAACACTTTTCGTCAGACAAACATTTTTCTGCACAGTCATCTTCTGTTATATTTTTACCACTTAATATTATTTTTCCAACTACATCCAGAACTGCATTTTTTATTTTCATAAAATGGATCTTAATATCTAGAGAAAAAATAAAATTGAGACTAATGAATATTAACAACAACAATAAGAATAATATTTTCTAACATAAACAAGAGCCAAAATTTTGACGTAGAAGTTGGTTCATTAAATCGGCCACTACACTTGATTGGGATTGTATTTTATTATTCCTGAGAGTGCACAGTTGACATCAGCAGAATTTGAAGAAAGAAGTTAAAGAGGCAGAAAAAATAGCAGAACACATTTTGTCTGATGCTCTGTTGATTCTCTCAATACATCACCCTTAACAATAAGAATAATTATAATTATTGTTGATAGCAACAGTATTAATGATAACGATTCCTAACTTAAACACAAGGCCACATATTTTACAGTGAGGATACATGAAAGTAAATGAAGCCTAGTACTTGACTTAATCCATCATCCATTTGAGGAGGTCTCTGGCTTCCTCTCTCCCTCCCACCAGCTTCAAATGCTGTAGAAAAATTGTCATGGAGTCAGTCATTTTTCTTCAACAAATACATTTAACACAAAAATTAAACAAAAGTACTTAGAGACAACAAGAAAGCAAACTATTTGCATTACCTTTACAAGCAGAAGCTACTGGAGTCCATTTGTTGTCCTTTTCACATGTTGACTTTAGTTTTTCTCCCTTTGGGCAAGTATAGGTCACTTCAGATTTATAGGTGGTGGTAGTGTAGGACTTCAATGCACTAGCAACATCTTTTGGATTTCCACAGTTAATGTGTGCATAAGCTGGAGTTGAAAACAGAAATTGATTTTGATTATGAGTACATGTCAGGAGGAGGATAAGAATTAGAAGATAACAGCAAATTTAGAATAAAAAATATTTAGTGAAACAAACTGAATAAATAGATACATATATGTATATTTACATATACATATTTATATATGTGTGTATATACATATTTGTGTGCGTGTATCTACATATTTATAGAAATATAAACTTAAAGATACACATACACAAATACATGTGAATGAATGAGGACAGCTGTGTGAAAAAGTGTCACACCCTGGCAGTTGAGGTGGAAGAGGTAGACCCAGGAAAACCTGGATGAGGTGGTGAAGCATGACCTTCGAACATTGGGCCTTACCGAGGCAATGACTAGTGACTGAGATCTTTGGAGATATGCAGTGCTTGAGAAGACCCAACAAGCCAAGTGAGACCATGGCTCATGGCCTATGCCAGTGGGTGTAACCAGCCCACTTATGAATACCCCTCATTCATTGGACAATAAACTTTGCTTGTGAAGACCTATTGAGGCAAGTGAAATCAAAATCAAAATTGCTGACGTAGCCGATGACAGTACCGCCTGATTAGCACTCATACCAATGGAATGTTAAAACACATCCAAGCGTGATCATTGCCAGGGCCATGGAGTGGCCCCCATACCAGTGGCATGTGAAAAGCACCATTTGAGTATGATCGTTGCCAGAGTCATCCTACCAGCACATGTGCTGGTGGCATGTGAAAAATGAAAGACAGAAAAATGAAAGACAGAGACAAGAAGAGAGAAGCTATTTATGTTACCTTTACAAACAGATGCTACGGGAGTCCATTTGTTGTCCTTTTCACATACTGAATTTAATTTTTCTCCTTCTGGGCAAGTATAGTTCACTTCAGATTTATAGGTGGTGGAATTGTAGGACTTCACTGAACCAGTAACATCATTTGGAGGTCCGCAGTTAATTTCTAAGTAATCTGGAATTGATAAGAGAAAATAGTATCAATGGTGAGTGCAGATTAGGAGGAGGGTGAGAATGAGGCAGTAATGATAATGTTACAAATAAAAGACAATGAGTGAATCAACTTGAAAAAGGCCTGGATGCTTTTTACATGACACCAGCACTGGCAGGGTTATCAAGTAAGTCAATATAAAATTCATGGAGAGTTAGAGCTTCGAATGAACAAACGACGATAGAGTAGACATACAGAGTAAACAATCAATGAAGACAAACGTTAAGGGCTGTTAGGCCAAGACGAATTGTAATGGGTAATGTCTTGGACAGTGTAAATGAAATACATTTAGAACATCATTTTTGCTGGAATGGATGGGTCTTCTCAAGCAGTCTACTGTCACACACACAAACAAATAATATATATTTCATGCACAACACTTCAGGAATTTCAAAGCACTGTAATATGATTCATCATAGCCAATGCTTTCCAATATAAAGGTGTGCTACACACACATGTACACATGGCAATATACACAGTAAATAAGACGGAAACACTCTACTAACCTAGATTAAGGAAGTAAGTATCCCAAATTCCCTTGCTGATTTTAAGTTCATGTGTCAAGTGAGTCGCCTTTGTCAACTTACACATCTTATCTTTCTCATTGTACTGATAAGAGTTACATTCTGGATATCGCTGGCAACTTTCATTACACTTCTTTAAATCCATTTTCTTATGTAGTCCTAAAATATCCTTGCCTGGTATGCTAACTTCTTTGAGCGTAATTTGCTTATCATCGGCTGGGAAAAAAAGAAAACAAGAAGTATATTTTACATACACACACAAACACACACATATATATAAAACATTATAAAGTATGTGGTGCATAATTTAGTAAATGACCTGTTTGTTATATACAAAAAACTGATCCACAAAATGACACCTTAATCAGAATTCATGTAAGTTGCAGAACATCTTCAGACTTATTTGAAAGATAACTCCGTCAATGGCTTTACAGAAATGGTTGTCTGTACATTATGAAATACAAATGGAATTGCAAATTTCAGAAATAATTGAAAAGAGAATTCTAGTAATAAAATGCAAAGAATAATTACGTTTTATTCGTTGGTAGTAATCTCTGTCTTTGGCTGACTTTAATTTCTCGGAGGTAGCTGCAGTTTCCTTTGATAAGTAACATTTTCCACTTTTTGTCATTTCAAATGATAAACAATTTTTATGAGACAAACATTTTTCTATACAGGTTTCTGTTGTTACTTTCTTATTTTTCAACAATTTTTTCCCCATCACATCAAGAACGGCATCTTTTACTTTCACAAATTGTTTCTTAGTATCTGGATATAAAGTTAAAGTTAAACCAATGAAATATTAATTTCTAATATAAAAAGAAGATAAAATCTATGAGGTAGAAGTTTGTTGATTAAACTGACCTCTACACTTGAGTGGTATTTTATCTTATTGGCCCTGCAAAGGCAAAATTAACATCAACAGAATTTGAATTAAGAAGTGAAAGAGCCAGAACAAATAACACAACACATTTTGTCTGATGCTCTGTTGATTCTGTCAATCCATTACTCTTAACAAGAATAATTATAATAATTGAAGCAACTGATATTATTAACAATTTATAACATAAACACAAGACCACAAATTCTGCAGTGATGATATCTGAAAATAGATCAACTGCTATACTTGAATAGCCCTTGTTTCATCAACCTCAGAAGTATGGAAGGTGAAGTATGTACTGTTGGGATCTGAAGCGATGATGTAAAAGGATGTAACTAAACATAATTAATCATGGCAAGAATTATAACCCATCGCTTCCTGATTTTGTAATGTTTTGCTGAGGTCAATTTTACTTGCAGGGATATATAACATAATATACTAGTCAAATTGTAGGGATTGTGGTACTGAAAAAACAAACATTTATCAAAAAGTGTTTGCTTTGAACCTAAATCAGGAACCATCATTATTAGGAGTATCATAACTAAGGGTGGTGGATTGGAAGATAGCAAGAGCATCAGAAATCTGTTTCAGAGGATTGCCGAGTTTTAGTAAGGAAGGATTCAGAGCATTATACTGTACAGAATTTTGGATGATGACAAAAAGTATTGGAGAGAAAGGTCAATGTGGAAGCCTACAGGAAACAAGCATTCAAACTTCCAGTTCTTGATCAGCATACTTAATCCATCACTTGATATAATAGCATTACCATTCCCTTGAGCAGAATTAATGGAATTCAATCTGTTACAAGCATTTAGAGAGGTCTCTGGTCTGAGGATAGATTCCTCTCTGTGGAAATTGCCATAGAGTTAGCCAGTCCTTCTCTGATAAAGACATTTAGTAAAAAAATATAACAAAATCACATAGACAAATACAAGAGAGAAGCTATTTATGTTACCGTTACAAATAGGTGGTACTGGAGTCCATTTGTTGTTCTTTTCACATGTAGACTTTATCGTTTCATCCGCTGGGCAAGTATAGGTCACTTCAGATTTATAGTCAGTAGATTTGTAGTCCTTCGCAGCACCGACAATGTCTTTTGGTGGTCCACATTTGATTTCTGAGTTAACTGAAATTGGTGAAATAAATTGATATCAATATTAGGAACAGGATGAGAATAAAGAGATAACGACAGTGTTATAATAAAAGATACTGAGTGAATCAAATTGATGAAATTTGCACATAGATATAATACATACATACATGCATGCATGCATGTAGGTATGTATCTATGTATGTGTTTGTGTGTGTATGTACATATGTACGTATGTATGCATGCATGTATTTTATGTATGTATTATATATAGGCGTAGGAGTGGCTGTGTGGTAAGTAGCTTGTGAGTGAAGTTGGTAGACGGAAACTGGAAGAAGCCCGTCGTATATATGTATATATGTATGTGTACATGTTTGTGTGCCTGTGTCCCCCTCCCCAACATCGCTTTACAACCGATGCTGGTGTGTTTACGTCCCCATAACTTAGCGGTTTGGCAAAAGAGACCGATAGAATAAGTACTAGGCTTATAAAGAATAAGTCCTGGGTTCGATTTGCTTAACTAAAGGCAGTGCTCCAGCATGGCCACAGTCAAAATGACCGAAACAAGTAAAAGTGTAAGTAATGTGAACACAGCCAACATTCAAACCTGGAAATACATTAGATCAGCTAGTATGGCATTCAAGCGACTTGTACAACCACAAGTCCTCCTTTAGGGTCCCAGAAAGATGACCCTGGCCAGCCATGAGTAGTGCCTCAAAGTTGAAGGGATCCCATGTGATATCAAGTGGAAGATCTTAGAATGACTGGACCCTACATCAACGGCAGTGGACACTGCAAGCTCTGCATAGCCGAGCAAGCTAAAATACTTAAAAATTCCCTGAGATCTGGGTTGCTGAATATTCACCAAGAAATCTTCATACCATACATTCTTTTCAAGTGCTTCCTGCTGAAAACATGGGATTCCTTGTTCACTAACTAAACCTGAAAGAGTCCTTATGATCCATTAGCAGGCTAAGGGAGAGATCTCTTATTCCCCTCTCCAAATAGCTGGTCTAGGGGATATAACCTGTCCTCACTAACGCTGGACTTTTTATTCTCTGATGACCTTTTGATCAACGACTGTAACAACTTTCCAGCTCTGAGAGGTGAAGAGTTAAATTTGTCTTCGGACTAGAGTCTAATAAGTTGTCCACAAAGCTACAACCTTCATGGATGAATCACTCTATGACCAGACATTAACTTTATTACTTTAATACACACACACACATATATATAAGTATATATATGTATGTATGTATGTATGTATGTCTATCTATCTATATATTAATAAATGATTAAGGTGGCTAGATGCAATTTAAAATCAAAAGGGAAAAGTTCAACCATGACTCTTTAGCTACGAACAAAGCACAGTTTTCTGTACTGACAAGGGAGACACCCTCTCTACAGCAAGCATGGGCATACACACACACACACACACATTATAGACACACAAGTATGTATATGTAAATACATGCAAGCACATAGATATGCAAGTACACAAACCAAAAAAATAAAAACACTCTACTGACCTGGGTTAATGATGTAAGTATCCCATGCCCAGGTGTTGGGCAGAAGGTCCTGAGTCAAGTGAGTCGCATTACTTTGATCACAGAGCATATCTTTTTTATTATACTCATAAGAGTTACATCCTGGATTTTGATGACAAGCATGACCACACTCCTTTAAGCTCACATTTTCCAGCCGCTCAAATGTATCATGCCCTGGTATGGCAGTGCCTTTAATTATCAAAAGATCATCTTTGGCTAGAAAAAAAAGAAAGAAACAATATATTTTATACTCCCACACACAAATTAGAAATTATATAGCATCCAATGCATAGATCGTTTTAAATGTAGAATTTAAAACAAATACGAGGGTTGGTTGAAAAGTTCATAGGTTGATCAAAATATTCTCATGGAATGTAACCAAATTAGGTTTATTTTTCAACACAGTTCTCCTTGTGGTCCACAAACTTCTTATGTTGGTGTTGCAGTGGTTGGATTCCATTGGTGAGGAAGCTTTCATCCTGTTAGTCAAAAAAGTCATCAACAGTAGTTATGACATCATCATCACTGCAACACTGGTTTTCAGCCAAGCGTTTTTTCATGTTGAGGTATAGATGGTAGTCAGAAGGGTGATCAACCAGTTCAAAGCCATTGCCAGACACAACAGTCAGTGAAACCAAGGACTTATGTGCAGGAGCATTGTCCTGATGAAACAAGACCCCTCTCTGGGTATTTGGTCTTGATAGCCTTTTGTAGCTGATTCAGCAAGTTGGCATATTATTCGCCATTGTGTAGCCCTTTTGAAGATAGTCAATAGGCATTTTATATCCCCAAAAACTGAGGCCATCACCTTCTCTGCAGATGAAACAACCATGTCCTTCTTTGGAGCAGGTAAGGAAGGGTGTTTCCATTGCATGGATTGTCTCTTTGTCTCTGATCCCAAAGTGAAGCCAATACTCATTCACTTCCATGTGACTGAGAGTGGATTAAACGGATTTGAATAAATATAGAACTGTGTGAACCGTCAGTGGCAGTTGGCAGCATTGATCATCCATATTGGTTACTGTGTTAGTTTAATATCATAACTATGTTGGAGTAATACGGAGTGTATTCTGTGTAAAGATAATATTCCTGTGATCGGTTATACTAGACAACCACATCCAAATATTTATTGGGTAATACTATTCCTACACCTGATGTTTACATGCATGTTCATAACATTGGGTTAGGAAACCTTCAAGGAAACCAGCTGGATCTGCCTCAAACAATGTCATATTTTACTGTGATGTGATCATCATGGTGTGGTTTTGATCAGGTGTCAGAAGGTGTGGCACCCACCAAGCAGAAATTTTTGTCATGCCAAGTTCATTGTGCAGGATATTCTCTCACAGAAAATATTAATAATACTGACAATTTGTTTTATAGTTAATCACTTGTCATCCATCACCATTTGGTGAACATAATCAATGTTTTCCTCGATGGTGATCAACCAGGTCAAGGGTGATCAACCATTTCAAAGCCACTGTCACACACAGCAGCCGTTGAAACCAAGGACTTGTGTGCTGGAGCATCGACCTGATGAAACAAGACCACTCTTACCAATTTTCCTGGGTGTTTTGGTAACCTTTTATAATTGATTCAGCAAGTTGGTATAGTATTAGGTTGTCAAGAAAGTTCTTGTGGAATTTTTAATTTTGGTTTTAAATGAAGTATTTTGAAATTAATTTTCATTAAATTACTTTGACTTTACATATCATTTTAAAGCCCATTTTTCGCTCTATTTAATCGTGTTACTCTTTTTCTTTTTGAATAATTAGACCATTTTTTCCAGAATGTTGAATACAATATGGACAAAAAGCAAATTCACACAATTTTCTTATTCCAGTTCAAGCTAGGCCGAAAAGCTGCTGAAACAGCCTGCGATATCAATGATGCGTTTGGCCCAAGAACCACTAATGAACGTACAGCACAATGGTGGTTCAAGAAATTTCGTTTGTTTTCTCTCTGGTAATGGAAGTTCCTTTAGTCAGGGGTTACCAGTATAGCGAAGGGGGTCACCAATATAGTGAGGTGGTCACTACTTCATAGCTAATGTGTATCTTGTTGCTATAACATGATGCAGTATCCACAGTCTGGTTGAAGTGATGGTAGCTGTGTCTGTGTGTTCATTCAATAGTAATTAGTATACTGAGACAGACGGACAAACCTCAACTTGTTCAATAGCAAAGTTTATTGACAGCAGTAGGTTACATACAATGTGAAATGCCTTGCATAAGATTTCTGTAAAGAAGTCATTTGTGTTTTATAGAGATGTCTATTGTGCGATGGTGGTGAATGAATGTGTGAAAACATTAGATGTACTTTGTGTATATAGAAAGAGACTTGATAAAAGTGTTTCTACAAAAACATGAGAGATATCAGCATTGAGTTTGGTCGATACTGCTAGATTCTATCGCAAATTACATGCCAGGAGTCTTTAGAGATACAAAGTAAAGGAACTCAATTAAACATAGCCACAGCCACATTATATAAGTGACAACTAGATGTAATAGAGGGAGCCTTTTAGAAGGCGCCTGATTGTTTGGCCAATCACAGACTGAATAGAGCTGTAAGCTTACAGTGTCATTTGAGCCTACTTGAGATTAAAAATGTATATGTTAAACTAATGCTAGTACAGACATGCTACAAATGGAATCATAAATTTCATAAAAAGAGGAAAAGAGAATTTCAATAATAAAATACAAAGAATAATTACATTTTATTCGTTGGTAGTAATCTCTGCTTTTGCTTGATTTCATTTTCTTGGAGGTAGTTGCAGTTTGCTTTGATAAGTAACACTCTTTGTTTCCTTTATTTATTTCAAATGACAAACAAGTTTTGTCAGACAAACACACTTTAGCACAAGCATCTGCTGTAATATTTTTCTTGTGCAACAATGTTTTCCCAGATACATCCAGAACTGCATCTTTCACTTTCACAAAATGGATTTTAGTAGCTGGAATTAAAGTAAGATTGAGACAATTGGAAACAAAACAACAACAACAACAATAATAATTTCTAACATTGAAAGAAGGTCAAAACTTTGAGGAACAATGTGATCAATTAAACTGGCCTCTACACCTTTGTAGGATTATATTTTATTGGCCCTGGAAGGGCAAAGTTAACATCAGCAGGATATGAACTTTGAAGTTGAAAAGCCAGAACTAATACCACAACACAATTTGTCTGATGCTCAAATGATTCTATGAATACATCCTTAACAGAAGATGTTAACAATATTAACGATAATGGTTCCTAACAGCCATTTTTCATTGACATTATTCTGTCTAATGTAAAGCTTATTTATTCAAGTTTTGAATTAATCTTGCATTATCTTGTAGCTATGAGATTGGTGGCTAGTAATCTTTAGAATGATATTTTAGGATTGGTGTGAGAGACCAAGGGTACACATTCTGCAGTGAGAATATATATGAAGAAATGTATCTTGCTACTTGACTAATGCTTTCTTTATCAACTAAAAGTACATCCAGGGGTGATTTGAACCCAGATGTAAAAGGACATAACTAAATATGGCTGGTGATGAGAAGGCTTAGAACCCATCACTTTTTGCAATCTTTTTGCCTGGAAAATCTAAAATAATTTCACTTTCATCATCGTCTAGTGAATAAATATAAATGTAGTTAATGTGGACAGCCACAACTTAATGTAACAAGCTACGAAATATTAATTAATCAAAATTATTCTTTTTATGAAATACAAAAGAAAAGTGTTTATCTTTATGAGGGTGCCTCTTCAGAATTTCATGACCAGAATGAGTCATTAACAATAATTTTACCAGACTTTGAGGGTGAAACTTTAATTATAATACCTTGGTTCGATAAGTAGCCACTTTACTATTTGTTTTTCGTGCAGAAAGTGACCTGAGTAATTTCTTTGCATTGTTGTTTTAGTACATATATATGGATTGAGTGAGTAATCTGGGTTTGATTCTCAGTCCAAATCAGTTCACTTTACATAGACAGTCACTACCCTTAAGTAAGACATGAATATCACTCATTTCATTGCTTTCTCTAATTATGTTTGGTCATTTACCTTAATAATGAATACATAACTAATTAAAAGGAGGTAGCTCTTATATCTTTCAATGAGTTAGCTGTGACAAAAATAGCTGTCCTGAAATTCTGAGGCTGCTCTCCCTCCTATATTTATAAGATTAATGTGATCAATGCAAGGCCATCCACAGGGTTGCTGGCACCCTGGGCAAGTTGAATTTCAGTGTGTACAAGCTGATGATTGTGGAAATTTCCTTGTCTTTGTCATACCCTCCTTGGTGCCCTCTAGCACATGGCACCCTGGGTAACTGCTCGAGTTGCTGGTACCTTGAGCTGGCCATGGATCAATGTCAAACATGAGCATCTGGTGGGATCAATGTCAGCGTCTATTATTGCAATAAATATATTAACATTGCACCAAGTATTGTCCACCTCCATCACCTTGACGAGCTGAAGTGTCAGGGAGTGGTGCTGAAGCTAACAAAATATTATACCAGATGATAAGCCATGTCATATCTGTTAGCTTGCAGTTTTAAGTTCAACATTTACTGTTGGCCACCATGGTGGATAACCATCTTGCTAGACATTAATAAAAACTCTCTCAATCACACTCCATTAAAGGAAGGCCAGATTATCTAATGTGGTCCCAAAAATACTGGATCAAACCTGACCCAGGCAATGAAATTGGTAGGTATTACACTTGAGTTATCTATAGAAGATTGGTGGTGGGGAAAGAGCACTGACATTCTCAGAGACACTCTGGGCTTTGATTTGAATGAGGTGAAAAATTCATTTGAAAGATAACCTTTTACTCAGAGAATACTACGAACAGATTCTACCAAAGGGCTCTACTAGTCCAAGATATAATCTACAGTCACTGAGGTGCTATCAGACAGTCCTGTCTGAAATATATACATTACAACAAACTAATTTTACATGCGCATGTTGAATGTCCAGGCATTTTTAATCAAGCAGAGAAAGCAGTTTTTCTGTTTTGTTGCTGTGACAAAAAAGGTTGGGTGGTGGATTATCATAATTTAGAATAGTGAACTGGAAGATCAGTAAAGCATCAGAAATCTTTCAGTCAGTTGCTGAATTCTAGTAAAGAAGTACTCAAGGCTATGTATTGTACAGAGTTTCAGGTGATGACATGAAGAATGGGTGAAAAAAAAGAAAAGTTAGAAATGAAGTGGAAAATGACAGAGATGAGCTGAACTGTAAGTTAACAATATGGTATTGTGAGAATTTATGGCTGTATCTGCTTCACAACTAAGCCCTGTGAATGAAATTTGATGCATGGAAACTATGTGGAAACCTGCTGGGGAGGACATGCTGCTACACTTACTACTTTTGGTCAGCAGATTTAATCCATTATCAAATTTAATAGCATAACCTGTAACTTGGATGAGTTTAATGAAATCTGTTCTGTTACATGCATTTGGGGATGTCCCTGGTCTGAGGATAGCTTATTCAATCCCTCACACCAGCCAACAACACCATGAAGATTGACAAAGTATCAATCTTTCTTCCTCTAACAAAGATATTTAAGAAAAAAAATTAAACAAATTTACTGAAACAGAGACATCAAGAGAGAACCTGTTTACATTAATTTACCTTTACAAGCAGACACTACAGGAGACCATTTATGATCCTCTTTACATACTGATTTTAATTTTTCTCCTTCTGGACAAGTATAGGTCACTTCAGATTTGAAGGTGGTAGTTTTGTAGGACTTCTTGGCACCAATAACGTCTTTTGGCGGTCCACAGTTAACTTTTTTGTAAACTGAAAGATAAGAGGAATTGATATCAGTGGTGCATGTATACCAGGAGTGGTTGAGAACAAGGAGATCAGGACGAATTTAGAAAAAAAAATATTGACTAAAACAAACTCAAGACATCTGAACACCTGATGAGGTTCATGACTGATGAGGATCGATGACTGCCACCTGTGCCAGTGGAGCGCTAACAGTACCGTCCGAGTGGGATCACTGCCAGAGCAGTGGTCTCACTTCCGTGCCAGTGGCACGTAAAAAGCACCCACTACACTCTCGGAGTGGTTGGCGTTAGGAAGGGCATCCAGCTGTAGAAACTGTCAGATCAGATTGGAGTCTGGTGTAGCCATCTGGATTGCCATTCCCCAGTCAAATCATCCAATCCATGCTAGTATGGAAAGCGGATGTTAAATGATGATAATGATGATGATGATATATATACACACATATATATATATATATATATATATATACACACTACACACATATATGTAAATACACAGGCACAAAATAAATAAAATGGAAACATTCTACTAACCTGGGTTAATCAAATATATATCCCAATTTCCATCATTGGGTTTAAGTTCATCATTCAACTGAGTCACATTACTCAGATCACACAACTTAGCTTCAGCATTGTACTGGTATGAATTACATCCTACATATTGTTGACAAGAATTTTCACACTCCTTTAAGGTCTTATTCTTAAGCTGTTCTAAAGTAGCTTTGCTTGGCACGCTAACTTTTTTAAACATAACAGGTTTGTTAGCTGGAAAAAGAGAGAACAAGGAATACATTTTATACTCCTCCAACCACCCAACACACACACACGCACGCACACATACACACGCACGTGCGCACACACGCACGCACGCAGACACCACATTCATATATTAGATATTGTAAAGTATCTGTGCAAAATATTGTAAAAGGATTATTTGTAATAAAGAAATAATTGATACCCAAAATGTCACCCTAATCAGAATCCATGTGAGCTATAGAACATCTTTAGTAGTAGTAGTAGTAGGAGTAGTAGTAGTCATGATGATTTCAAATTTAGGTACAAGGCCAGCAATTTTGGGGAGAGGGGGCAAGTCGATTTCATCAGTCCTGGTACTCAACTGGTACTTATTTCATTGATCCCTAAAACTGATGAAAGGAGAAGTCGACTTTGGCAGAATTAGAACTCAGTACATGTAAGACTCTTAGAGCTCTAACAAAATCTGTGATAAAGAGAAATAATAAAAATAATAATAATAACAAGAGCACTCAGAGAGCGCAAACCTGCACCAAGGCAACACCAATGTCCTCTCAACGATTAGCCAGAGATGATTTTTGAAATGAGAATATCTGAAATAAATTTGACTGCTCTCACAAACGAGAATACTAAAAACAAACCTGACTGCTCTCAACAAGGAAGTAAAAAAAAAAACCCAGCAAAAATAATTGAGAATCCTTGTCCAGTACCGGATCGATTCCAGAATTTAATCAGTTTGTGCCAGTCACAAGGCCAAACATCTCTGAAAGTTTCATCAAAATCCATCCAGTGGTTCTTGAGATATCTTGTCCACGGACAAACAAACAGACGTGATTGAATACAAGAAGGTCATCTTGCTCTAATAACCATGACAAAATGTAGCAAATACATGACTACATAGATTGATAGTACTTTTTCTGTTATTTTGTATGGCAGATTACGAAGGACAACTACTGATGAGACACTGTGTTGTAATAGCACTGTTTAAGCCATGTCAACAAGAAGAAATGAAGAAAAAGCTGTTGTCGCTGCTGTTACTGCTACTGCTCCTGCTGCTACCACCACCACCATGGCTACTACTAGTAATACTAATACTATTACTCTTTGGGTTTAAGAAAAACACCATGAGGTTCTTTTCTTACATGAAACTATAATTGAAGGTATACATAAAAGCGTTCAAGAGGAACACATTCTCTATGAGAATGTCCTAACAGTATTTCCATTTCCTAATATTGCTCTTTGTTTTTCAGGAATATGTCTCTGTCTTTCTGTAAAGACAGAGACATGTCAATGTCTTTACAGAAATGGTTGTCTGTACATTATGAATTACAAATGGAATCACAAATTTCAGAAGTAAGAGGAAAAGAGAATTGCAATAATAAAATGCACAGAATAATTACCTTTTACTCGTTGGTAGTAATCTCTGCTTTTGGCTGTTTTCATTTTCTTGGAGGAAGCTGCATTTTTTTCTGAAAAGTAACAATTTCCATTTTCTTTGTTTATTTCAAATGATAAACAATTTTTGTCAGCGAAACACTTTTTTGCACAAGCATCTGCTGTTACATTCTTCTTCCACAATATTTTCTCAGATACATCTAGAGCTGCATCTTTTACTTTCACAAAATGGATTTCAGCAACTGGAATTAAAGGAAAATTTAGCTGAGTGAAAATAACAACAATAGTAATAATTTCTAATATAGAGAAAACAACAAAAATATGAGGTAGGAGTTAAACAATCAAATTGGCCTATAAACTTGACTGGTATTGTATTTTAGTGGCCCTAGAAGGGTAGAGTTAACATCAGCAGGATTAGAAGTTAGACATTAAAAGAGCCAGAACGAATATCACAATTTGTCTGATGCTCTAATGATTCTGTCAATCTATCACCCTAAAATACAAGAATAATTATAATCATTGCTGAGGTTACTAATTTTAATAATAAACACAATGCCACGGATTCTGCAGTGAGAATACACAAAGGTTCATTGACTTCAGCACTTGTTTAATCAACCTCAGAAGTATGAAAGGTGAAGTACATCCAGGTGGGATTTGAACCCAGAATGTAAAAGGATGTAACTAAATGTAATTAGTAATGGCAAGGTCTATAACCCATCACTTGACTCTTTTACAATGTTTTTCCTGGGAAAACAAAAATAAATAATTCTTTTCTATCATAATCTAGTGAATAAATATAAATATGTAGCAAATGTGGACATTCACAACTTAATGTAGCAAGCTAAGAAATTTTAATTCACTAAAATTATATTTTTAATGAAATGAAGAAAAAGAGTGTTTATCTTTACAAGGTTGTAACTTTTGAATTTCATGACCAGAATAAGACCATAACATAATAATTTTACCCCCTACTGAGGGTGAAACCTTAATTAACTATATTTGTTATCCACGCAGGAAGTGACCCTGAGAATTTTTCCCTAGTATTCCTTTTATTATAAATATGGACTGAGCAGGGTGAGTCAATAATCAAGGTTTGATTCTCTATCTAAATCAGTTCATTTTAAATAGACAGTTAGTGTCCTTGAGAAAGACATGAATCTCACACGATCTCATTGCTTTCATTAATTATGTTTTGCCATGTCCCTAAATAATGGATAAATAATTGATTACATTGAGGTGGCAGTCATGGCTTTTAAAATCTAGTCACCGCAGAAACAATGATGTCATGAAATGCCTGGGCCACCCACTTATCGACACTTGTGTGATTCATGTCATTATGCCAAACTTGAGCATCTGTGAGTCAATCTGAATGTTTGATATTGTAATAAATATATAAACAGTGACCAAGTATTGTCCACCACAATCACCACAACTAGCTGAATGAAATCCCTATGTGGATGCCCAATATGTTAGAAATATTAACAAAACTTCTTTCAATCATCCCCAGCCATCTTTTAAAAAAGGCATTTTACATTATCTAATGTAATCAAAAGGATTTCAGAAGATACAGTATGCAGGATGAAACATGACCTAGGCAATAGGATTGGTGGATGTTCCACTTTAACAATCTATTGAGAATTAATGGCATGATAAAGCAGACATTCTCATGGTTCCTTTGGTCATCAATGACAATGATTTGCTAAGTTTGTTTTGAAGGACTTTTTGTTCAGGGAATAACATAGGGAAACTTCCTTAAGTCCTTGTTTTGGCAGTGCTAACAAAGGGCTCTCCTGGTTCAAAATAAAATCTACAGTCAATGAAGTGCTAGGACAGAGCTCTTTGAGATGCATGCAATAAAACAAAATCATTTTGCATGCTTTCATTCCACATCCAAACATATCTGGGTCATGAAGTTATGTTAAAAACCACCTGTTATTATGTGTGGAATGATTACCTCAAACCCTTCTTTATCTGGACAGAGGAAGTAGTTTACCTCTGTCTGGTAGCTATAGCAAACGAGATTGTGCAGTGAATGAGTTTGAAATGTCAGACAATGGTGATTCCCTCCTTGGTCAATCCCTCATCTGCATTTTTAAATTTCACTTGTAAAGAAGGGAAGGATGGAAAAGAAGGAAATTATTGAAAGCAAGATGAGAGTGGTAAAAATGGCTTGAGTGGATGGCTATTAAAGTGCATAGACCTGTAGCTCAGAGAGCAATAATTGGAGAGGACACTTGACGTTGAAGTTCAGGGTGATCTTTGATGTTGGGTTTCTTAAACAGTTTCTAGACAGAGATTATTCTACATTCAAAAGGATTGCATCCCATCCTCATCTTTACAGTCCATATGTACATGGTACAACTTAGCTGCTGAAGTCAGTGAGCAGAATCAATACATACTCCATCCTCACCTATGGCACTACCAGTTACCTCTCCCTCTCATTATCATTCCTGTTCATACTACTTTCCATAGATCAGCCCACTTTCTGTTGTGGGCATATGTAAGATCTCTGGTCTTAGGATAACTAGTTCTTCCCAACCAACAGCCACAAACACTGACAAACTTGTCATATTTTCAGTTAGTATTCCTCTGACAAACACATTTAATACAAAAATAAAACAAAATTACATAGACAAAAACATCAGGAGATGAGCTATTTACATTACCTTTACAGGCTTCTGCCACTGGAGTCCATTCATTGTTTTTTTCACAAACTGACTTTAGTTGTTCTCCCTTTGGACAAGTATAGGTCACTTCAGATTTATAGGTGGTGGTTTTGTAGGACTTTGATGCACCAGTAACTTCCTTTGGAGTGCCACAGTTAATTTTTGCATAAACTGAAATTAAGAACAGAAATTGATACCAATGTTGCATGAATATTATGTGTGTGCTCTGCTCAATATATAGGAAAGGTGTTGGTAGGAATTCCATATGGTGTATCCAGTGCAACATATGGACTCATCAGAAGTGCACTGGGCACACAGGAACTGAATTTTCTCAAATGCCCAGAAGGCTCCCTAGAGTTTATAAATGGTTTCTGTTACCTTGGTGACCTAATTAACAGAGGAGGAGGATGTTCAAAGTGTATTGTTGCTAGAATAATAGGATGGAGTAAGTTCAGTAAGCTATAACCTCTGGTGGAAACAAAAGGCCTCTCACAACAAGTGAAAGGCAGATTGTATGTTGCTTGTATTTGACCAGCTATACAACATGACAGTAAGATGAAGGCCATATGCAAAGACTAGAGAGGAATGAAGCTAGTGTGCTCTAATGAATGTGCAGTATCAGTGTGCCTGTATAGAAAGTGCAAATGTGTTGAGAAGAAAATTAAGTAAAAGAGGAATAATATGGAATGAGCAAAAGAGAAGACTGATATTATTACTATCCTTTTGCTCTCAACACCACCCACACTCTTTTGCATCCCTTTCTCTTCCCCAACTTATGAACGATCAGTGCTTGCTCTTCAATATTACCTAATATTTTACGGTTGCATGTTGCCTCCGCATCCCCTCATCTCCTCCACCTCATACAATCATGCAAATCCACCACCCATTTTTACTTACTTTCAGTGGTCACCTGGACACTTCATCTCTAATATCTGTCTAATTGCAGCTCCTGTTAATCATTCTCTCCCACAAGAATCTGCTTTGCCCCACTATCCCCTTCTACCTCACTTTAATCCCTCATTCCTTAACATAAAGCTGTCCCAACTCTCCCTTGGGGTTTATAGCCTTGCAAGCTGCATGGCAAGCTCAACAATATTGGTGATATAAAAAAATCTCCCTGTAGACATTGGTATCATTATTGTTGCCATTGTCATCATCATCATCATCATCATCCCTTTTTTAAGTGTATATCATGTGCTCTTATATGTTAATAATCATTGTTATTATTTCTATAATTAAGAATTGTTCACTCAAAGAATGATTAGAACGTTGGCAAAATCCTGTTGCATTATGTATTCAGGTTCTTTATGTTCTGAATTCAAATGCAACTTTGTCTGTTAGCCATTCAGGTATTGATAAAATTCAGTACCATTCGAATACTGAAGTTGAGGGTAAAGATTGAACTCCTGCCATCAAAAATTAAATCAAACCCATCATTAATAATAATTGCATTTATTATAATTAAGTGTGGTGGATGGTGGATTAGAAGAATTGTTAGAGCACTGGAAGGCTATTTCAAAGGATTGCTGAATTTTAGTGAGGAAGGACTTGTGGGGGGGCATCATATGAAAAAGGTCAAGTTGGAAATTAAGAGATCTACACAGATACCCTTGGTATGACTGTGAGGTTAAGGAGGTTACTTCAAAATACTGTGGTCTTGGGTGGAATCTTGGTTATGTGGTTAAAAATTGGTTAAAAATTTGCTTCACAACTAAGGATGAAATCTGGTAAATGGAAACTGTATGGATGTCTTCTGGAGGGAACAGTCTACCATATTTCCCTTTTTTCATTGGGAGACTTTAATACTTCGCCTTTGGAAAAAGTCAATGATGTCCACTCTGTTGCAAGCATTTGGGGTGGTATCTGGTCTGAGGACAGCTTCCTTTGTCTCTTCCACCAGCTACAAACACTGTAAGTTGTCAGAATCAGCCAGACTTCATCTGACAAAGACATTTAGCATGAAAATAAAATAAAATTACCCTGACAGTGGCAACAAAACAGAAGCTATTTACATTACCTTTACATGTAGAATTTACTGGAGACCATTTCCTATCCTTTTTACATATTGACTTTAGCTTGTCTCCTTCTGGACAAGTGTAGATCACTTCAGATTTATAGGTGGTAGTATTGTAGGACTTCTCAGCACCAACAATGTCTTTTGGTGGCCCACAGTTAATTTTGGTGTAATCTGAAATTGAAAGCAGAAATTGGTACCAAGGGTGAGAGTATATTTGGAGGAGGGTGAGAATAAAGAGATGACAATCTTACAATCAGAAGTATTGAGTGAAACAATCTGAAGACATCTGCATACAAACATACATATAAAAAAGTATGTATGTATGTTCTTCTCCTTCTCTTTTTAATTTGAGGGTAAATTTTGACCAGCCACCTACATGGTAGCAAGGTTATGAAGGAAAGCATCTCCTATTAAACATTATCCTTTAAATCTTAAGAAGGCCTTGCAGATTTTTATAGTCCTAAATATTACAATCATTTGTAGCATATGAATTAAGAGTTTGTATTCTCTCCGCATGATCCCAAGTTCAGCCATACTTTGTTCCAGTATTGGAGAAAGAGATATTGGGGTACTTATGGTTGGTGGATAGCAAATATGTGAAGTGTTATGATGGAGTATAGCAGAGAAGAGGGAGAGAGAAGTGAAGTGACTGAGAGGAAGTGACCAATGAAAATAGTGTGGAAAGGGAAGATAACAAGAATGAAGGATGGATGTGGTACCAGTAGGGGATGGGGGAAGGGAAGGCGGAACCTGGTAGCACAAAGAATGGATGGGGGAAATGATATATGCGAACTCTGCTCTCAAGTCACTGCAGGTGTTAATTTGTGCTACAAATAGAGAAGTGATGAAGGGATAGGTGTTAAGGTGAAGTTAGTGCAATGAGATTTGGGGAATGCTTGATGAAGCAGCATTAGCTTAGGGGCAGAGCCTAGCATGCACAAGAATAAATGAAATGATTTTAGAACATCATTTTTGCTGCGATTATGTATGGTTCTTCTCAAGTACTCTGCTGTCACTCACACACAAAAAGCACAATATATTTTATGCACAGCACTCCATGAGTCTGAAGTACTGTAATATGATTTATCATTGCCAATGCTTTCCACAAGACATGCACAGACATGCACATAAAAATAAAATAAAATACTCTACTGACCTGTATCAATGATGATAGTATCCCAATTGTCATTGTTGGGTTTAAGTTTATCAGTTGACTGAGTAGCATCATTCAAATTACAGAGCTTTTCTTTCTCATTATACTCATAAGAATTACATTCTGGATGTTGATAGCAAGCTTCATCACACTTATCTAAGCTCATATTCTTAAGCTGTCTTAAAGCATCCTGCCCAGGTATGCTAACTTTAGAAAGCTTAATTTTGTGACCGTTAACTGGAAGAAAAAAAAGAAAATAAATATTACATTTTATACCCACCCTCAAAACAGATGCATACGTGCACACACACACACATACACAAACACACACACTCATTAAACATTATAATGCATGTGGTGCATAATTCTGAAATGGCCTATTTGTTACATGAGGTGATACAAAAAAAGTTCCTGGACTTGAAAGACTATTGAAAGCTAGTGGGTACCTATGGTTACAAGTAGTACCTGCTGCCCACATAAATGATGCCAGGAATAAGACCAAACCTGAGTCAAATCAATAATAATAATAATAATAATAATGATGATGATGATGATGATGATGATTCTCTATTGGCCACCAGGGCTGACACAAAGCATGAAGGATGATACACAGATGAGGGACAGTGGGGTTAAATGTGCAAACAGAAAAAAAACCCCACAACAATTAACAAGGAGATTAAACCAATACTGTACTCCCGCAACAAGGGGGAGTTCCACTGAGAGGTAACCAAAGGAAACTCACACACTTTGGACTCCCTAACACCAAAGGAACATAAGGTAAGCACCCCTCTCCTCCTCATTCTATCTGGCCTACAGGCACACACTTAAAATAGGCCCATTCACATGGGCTATTCTGGCCACATTCACCCACCTTTCAACAAACTTACTGGGTGACAGTACCTCCCTCTCCAGCCTCACTATCCTTTTCAGATGGAACCTGAAAAAGTCAATGAGGTCTTGGCTGGAGAGGAAGGTATCTGTCTTCAAACCTTTCAATTGTATCCACCACACGACCCCTTTTGCCATAGCCACCAGACAGAAAAAGTGCTTGTCCTTCCGGGCCAAAGAAAGGAGACAGCGAGATCTTTCTGATAGACTCAGATGATAGCTAGATCTGTCCTACACATGACAATAACTGTTCAACAAAGCTCCACAAGTCAGCAATGCATGGACACTGTATGAGAGTTTTCAGAATAGTTTCGTTGCTCTGCATACATCTCATACAAACCCGTCTGACTGTAGAGCTTATCATGAACTGGCAGAGCCCCCCCCCCCCCCGTGTCATTGTTTGTTGCTGTTCTTGTTGTATTTGTGGTGTGAGTTACCTTTTGGGATTTTTTTTAGTTTGCAGTGGGGTTTTTGGTGCTTTAGTTGATGATTGTGATAATGTAGGAGTTGTCTGAGTATCTGCAATTGTTGTGGGTATGAGTGCTTCTTTGACATCTTGTTTTGGTGCAGGACAAGATGTCTCACTTCTGTGACTTTTCGTTTTATTTTTATTTACTCTGTTCCCCCTCATCATCATTCTTCAATGTGGTAGAACTAGTGTCTGCAGCAACAGCCTCCTCTCTGTGTGAAAGTGAATTTGTGTTTGTATATGTATCTTTTTCTGTGTGCTTGTTTGTGAGAGGGGGGGTTGTTGAGTTTGGTTGTGAGGTGTTGGTTTTTATGGTTGACTTCTCCAACGGGACCCTTGTACTTATTTGCTGAGGGCAGAGCGCTTGTAGGTGTGTTGCTTCATCACAAGTAAAGCAATGAGGCCTTCTACCCTCTGCGATCACACATCCCATGAGCCACCATATGTTGATACCTGGTGTTATTCCAGATACTTGAACTTTTATTGTTCTTCTGCCCATGTAGGATGGGTAGATTATAAGCTGGTCAGTTTTGCAGGGTCCCACCGAATGCTTCATGACCAGCTCTTCTGTTTTAAAAAGGACTGAGATGGTACCAAAACGTCGGGCACCTGAAAGTGGGAGGGTTGTTCTGCTCTCTGAGACTGCTCTGAGATGCACCTATACTTTACGATCCTCTTCTCAATTTCTGCCTCCACTTTGGCTGGGAGTGCAAGGTTAGCCTAGGTTTTTTTCTCTTTTATGAGTTTGTGGGCCTGGGCTAACATCTCTTTTTTGTTAGAGATGTCTATCTCATAGTACTTTTGTTGGCATTTTGCAGCTGCTATTACAAAAGAGAGAGAAGAGCACATTTGTTTGGACATATGTGTATGAATGGAGACAGCTGTATAAAGAAGTGCTGATCACTGAGAGTGAATAGCACCTGTAGAAGATGGAGACCCAAGAAGACATGGGATGAAGTAGTGAGGACTAATCTTAAGATGTTAGGCATCATAGAGGAGATGACAATGGACTGAGATGTCTGGTGACATGAGGTTCTTGAGAAGACCTGCCTACTTCAATGAAACTGAGTTCTGAGAGCACTGTGCATTCCACCTACATGTAAAAGCAACAAAACTTTTTCCACACCCTACCCCAACAAACCAAACAACATCTCTCCTCTTCCTCACATTTCATCTTTTTGATGCTTTATGCATATCTTTTGCTTTCCAATCCTGTCTTCATTGCCTTGCTCACTGTATCATTGCTATCCTGATGTCCCCTACCCCCTCTACTGGCCCAAGTTCTACCAGTCACTGCATACCCCAACCCCACACTCTGGGGTGGTTGTTGTTTGGAAGGACATCCAGTATACCAAAACATACAGCAAAGCCAGCTTGTCAAACCATCCAACCCATGCCAGCATGGAAAGCGGATGTTAAATGATGATGATGATGAAGTACAAATGGAATCATAAATTTCAGAAATAATGGAAAAGAAAATTCCAGTGATAAAATACAAAGAATAATTACATTTTATTCGTTGGTAGTAATCTCTATCTTTGGTTGGCAGTAATTTCATGAAGGGATATGGAAGTTGATTTGATAAGTAACATTTTTTACTTTTTTTTGTTATTTCAAATGATAAACAATTTCTGTCAGACAAACATTTTTCTTTACAATCTTCTGCTGTTACGTTTTTCTTTTTCCACAATTTTTTCTCAGGTACATCAAGAAAGGCATCATTTACTTTCACAAAATTGTCAACCTCTATATTTAAAATAAAATTTAGACCAATGAAATACAACATTAATAATATAAATTTCTGATATAGAAAAAAGCCAAAATCTTTGAGGTAGAAGAGGGCTGATTAAATTGTTTCCTTACACTTTCCAATATATATATGTGACACACTCATATATATAGAGATACACAGACATGTATATAAAAATATAATGAAATACTCTACTGACCTGTATCAATGATGTAAGTATCCCTATTTTTATCATTGGGTTTAAGTTTATCAGTCAAATGAGTCACATCACTCAAATTACAAGCCTTTTCTTTCTCATTGTACTCATAAGAATTACAGTCTGGTTGTTGATGGCAAGCTTCATTGCACTTCTTTAAGTTCACATTCTTAAGCTGTCTTAAAACATCCTGCCTAGGTATGCTAACTTTAGTAAGTATAATTTTCCTGTCTGTTGCTGGAAGGAAAAGAAAGAGAAAACAAGGAGTAGATTTTATATCCATACTCGAAACAGATGCACACACACACACACACACACACACTAAACATTACAATGCATGTGGTGTATTTGTTATACGAGGTTGTATTAAAATGTTCCTGAACTTGAAAGACTACTGAAAGCTAGTGGATACCGAAAGTTACAGGTAGTACTCGCTGCCCATATCAGTAATGCTAAGAATAAGACCAAACTTGAGTCAAATTAATGATGATAGTAATAATAATAATAATAATAATAATAATAATAATAATAATAATAATAATAATGATGATGATGATGATGATGATGATGATGACAATGACGATTGTGATTTCTTTTATTTGCCTCAAGAATGAGAGATGTGGGGACAATTTAATGATGGACTTAAAATGTGGGCATTTACATAGAATGGAATGATGTAGAAGTATAGATGGTATATGAGGAGGTATGAAACAGTTGCTGGATTAGCTATGTTTAATAAAAAATAACTTATTTACTCAAGTTTTAACATTATCTCCTTTGAAACAGTCACCTTGCATAACAATACACAGGCCCCAGCATTCCTGGAATCGGGCCTGGAAGTTATTTTCTGTAAGCAATTCGAGGACCTTCTGTGATCCACTCTTGATCTCAATGGCAGTGTTAAAACAATAACCTTTGAACTTTTTGATACCACTTTGTTTATTGCAAAAATAAAAAGGTGAAAGTGATGTGATCCTCCTGATGCAGGAGGACACCTTGGGCCAATTGATGAACCTACCATCTAAGATCTCCCTGAAAACCAAAAACAAGTGTCCATTACAATTCCAGTTCTCTGACTCACAGGGCTACACTTAGAGTGGTGCTCTAAGTGTACACACCTTGCACTCTCTCTGTATAATATCAATCACTTCTTTATCCAATGTGTCCAATACCATGACAGTGATATTGTTTATGTAAGCCAACACAAGTTACACTGACAACCACACACTCATCACCCAGTTTGGTTGAGATATGTATCAAACACTATGCAGTAAAATCTTCAGAAATCAAATATACTGTAAAGGTGTGTGAGGCAAACTTTACAGACCAAACAGTTCCAAGAGTTGGTCATTTAATTTGACCACTGAATAAATGCCATTGTTTATTGGATGATCCGGCCTTTGATCAAACTTCTTGAAGATTCCTATCAAGTTCTTCGTAAATCTATTCATGGCATGGCTGCACATATTGAAATTTCTTGGAAATTGTCCCTGTATAAATCTAATGTGTCAATATAGTGAAGTCTACAACTTCATCCCAGTTAAAGTTCGTTGTCGATATACAGGGAAATGGCTTGCCTTTCTTTTAAACCCAGAAGATCAAACTGAGTGAATTTGCTGGCTGTTAAGTTTTTAATACCATAGAACTATTCTAAAGAGAAACTTATTTTAAGTAGAAAGGATTCTTTTGTCCCAGGAGACAACTTCTCTGATTCTAGAAGTATGGAAAAATGTACTCTCTTCATGTGGTATAATGTTTGGTGGGAGGAAGGGCATCTTGCCATATTGACGAAGGCAAAATATAGGAAATACACAACTATATAGATTGGTATTACTTTTTCTGTTATTTTGTATATCCAATTATGTAGGACAAACAGAGGCAAAACATTGTGCTGTAACAGTACTGCCTAAGCCATGCCAACATTGACAAACGAAGAGAAAACTGTTGTTACAACAACTGCTTATACTGCTGCTGCTGCTGCTTCTCTGCCCCCCCCCCCCCCCACCACCACCACCAATGTCTGCCCTTATAGGTAAATCTGTCAATGTTTTTACAGAAATGGTTGTCTATATATTATGAAATACAAATGGAATCACAAATTTCAGAAATAATCGAAAAGAGAATTCCAGTAATAAAATGCAAAGAATAATTACGTTTTATTCGTTGGTAGTAATCTCTGTCTTTGGCTGACTTTAATTTCTTGGAGGTAGCTGCAGTTTTCTTTGATAAGAAGCATTTTCCACTTTTTGTTATTTCAAATGATAAACAATTTTTATGAGACAAACATTTTTCTATACAGGTTTCTGTTGTTACTTTCTTATTTTTCAACAATTTTTTCCCCATCACATCAAGAACGGCATCTTTTACTTTCACAAATTGTTTCTTAGTATCTGGATATAAAGTTAAAGTTAAACCAATGAAATATTAATTTCTAATATAAAAAGAAGATAAAATCTATGAGGTAGAAGTTTGTTGATTAAACTGACCTCTACACTTGAGTGGTATTTTATCTTATTGGCCCTGCAAAGGCAAAATTAACATCAACAGAATTTGAATTAAGAAGTGAAAGAGCCAGAACAAATAACACAACACATTTTGTCTGATGCTCTGTTGATTCTGTCAATCCATTACTCTTAACAAGAATAATTATAATAATTGAAGCAACTGATATTATTAACAATTTATAACATAAACACAAGACCACAAATTCTGCAGTGATGATATCTGAAAATAGATCAACTGCTATACTTGAATAGCCCTTGTTTCATCAACCTCAGAAGTATGGAAGGTGAAGTATGTACTGTTGGGATCTGAAGCGATGATGTAAAAGGATGTAACTAGATATAATTAATCATGGCAAGAATTATAACCCATCGCTTCCTGATTTTGTAATGTTTTGCTGAGGTCAATTTTACTTGCAGGTATATATAACATAATATACTAGTCAAATTGAAGGGATTGTGGTACTGAAAAAACAAACATTTATCAAAAAGTGTTTGCTTTGAACCTAAATCAGGAACCATCATTATTAGGATTATCATAACTAAGGGTGGTGGATTGGAAGATAGCAAGAGCATCAGAAATCTGTTTCAGAGGATTGCCGAGTTTTAGTAAGGAAGGATTCAGAGCATTATACTGTACAGAATTTTGGATGATGACAAAAAGTATTGGAGAGAAAGGTCTATGTGGAAGCCTACAGGAAACAAGATTTCAAACTTCCAGTTCTGGATTAGCACACTTTACCCATCACTTGATTTAATAGCATTACCTTGCCCTTGGGTAGAATTAATGGAATGCACTCTGTTACAAGTATTTGGGGGGAGGTCTCTGGTCTGAGGATATATTCCTCTCTGAGGATAGCTTCCACCAGTTACAATAACTGTGGAAATTGTCATAGGGTTAGCTGGTCCTCCTCTGACAAACACATCATCTAATGCAAAAATAAAACAAAATTACATTGACAAAGATAACAAGAGAGAAGCTATTTATGTTACCGTTACAAATAGGTGGTACTGGAGTCCATTTGTTGTTCTTTTCACATGTGGACTTTATTGCCTCTTCGTCTGGGCAAGTATAGGTCACTTCAGATTTATAGTTGGTAGATTTGTAGTCCTTCTCAGCACCAACAATGTCTTTTGGTGGTCCACATTTGATTTCTGAGTTAACTGAAATTGGTGAAATAAATTTATATCAATATTAGGAACAGGATGAGAGTAAAGAGATAACGACAGTGTTATAATAAAAGATACTGAATGAAGTATGTCATTATTCAGTTTTATTTAAAGACTAGTGCAACCTGTGCCATCAGAAATGATGGCATACACATGATACAGAAAATAAAATTAAAATAAAATCATTACGACCTTTATCTCAGTAATTGCTTCAACACCACGTTCCCAGTGAAAACCCTACGAGCAATGGGTTCACCTTCTTATAGATGGTCTTTACCAACATTTAATATTATTACAACTTCTACTCAATGCAACATAAAGTTGCCCATGGCTGAATACTGGTGATGGTAGGATGATACCAACATTATTGAAGCTCTGCACTTGTGATTTGTTTATAGTCATTGCAAATGCTGGGAAATCAGGAAACTGTCGTCTACTCATACTAAAGGGAAGGGTTGTCTCACTGGGACAGAGAGAGATGCGTGGAATAAAGGCCTCCTCTCCTTTCTTTTATTTATTTTAGTATTTTAGCCTGAGGTCTAAAGTCCCTAATGACTAATCTATGCTGGAGGGTGGGGGCTCATTTTACGAGGGAAGGTCTTTGCATTTATGAGCAACCATGTATCTTTCAGTCTGATAAGAATGTAACTGATCTGGCTAGTGTGGTCACTCAACTGATAGGTTATCAGGTGGCTGTCTGGCTTCCTGAAGTTGGTGCAAATCAATAGGTTATTCACATCACATAACTCCATTAGCCTTGTCCCCTCTCCATTTTGAGAACCAATTCCATGGCCCCTATGTGCACCATGGAAGGTACCTGGCTGCTGCCCAACATGTCCAGTGAAATTGCCAGCCATGAATATGAGATTATTGCCATTTGTCTTTGAGGTAGCTTGCAGAAGAATATCACAAAAGCGGTCCCTTTGTTCATTTGGTAGACCCACTTAGGGGGTATAGGAAGAGATAATTGTTGCTGTACTATTCTGCAAAATCAGCCTGAGCTTAAGTACTATTTCACACACTCTGGCTACCACAGTGACCCTATCAACCAATTTCTTTGCAAGAAGTATGCCCACACCACCTACTCTGCCACTATTATCTTCCCAGAAGAATTTATATCTATGTGTCTTGCCTGTGAGGAACCTGGCTGAAGCACCCCTCTGCTTTATCTCTTGAATGCAACATGAATCAACATGCTTCTGTTCAAGCATCTCAACAATCTCACCAGACCTACCTTTCAATGTACCTACATTGACAGTGCCAACTCTGAAAATTTGGAAGGGGACATGGGAAATGAGGATATTATTCAGCAACTGAAAAGAAGGTTTCAATGAGTGTTTGATAACAGACATGTCATATATGTGTGTGTGTCTTTGTGTCTGTGTTTGTCCCCCATCATCACTTGACCACTGGTGTTGAGGTGTTTATGTCCCCATATCAGTTCAGCAAAGAGACCGATAGAAGAAGTACTAGGCTTAAAAGTAAGTTCTGGGTTCAAATTGTTCAAGGCACTACTCCAGTATGGTTGCAGTCAAATAGCTGAAACAAGTAAAAGAATATGTCTGTATACATATATAACTACATATGTGTAGTGACGTCATATTGGCACCAAAAAGGCATAGTTGCCATTGCTGCATCCTTAACCATGCATGCGTGGATTTCAACATCCAAGCGTTCCCGCTTCTATTCTGTCTCTTACCACGCCAGACAGCGAACAAGCAAGACGGTCTAAAACAAGCTCTCATTGAGTGTGGAAGAAGCAAGTTGTCTCTCCAACGATTCATCTCTAGGGACAGTACATCTACATTCAGGCTACTCAGAAACCGGACAATTGGAAGCTGTATATTTTCCACCATGAATAAATATTGTTGTTGTTGATCAGTTTGGAGTTCTGCGTTCCGTTCACTTCTAATTTAATATAGGAAAGTCAGGTGTACATCTAATGATGTATAACCCACTTTCCTAAATATGTACATATATAACTATATATATAACACAGTGGTTGTGTGGCAAGAATCTTGCTTCCCAACCACATGGTTCTGGGTTCAGTCCCACTGCTTGGTACCTTGGGCAAATGTCTTTTACGATAGCCTTGGGCTGACCAAAGCCTTGTGTATGGATTTGGTAGACAGAAACTGAAAGAAGCCCATTGTGTATTTGTCCCTTGACCATTGCTTGACAACTTGTGTTGGTGTGTTTACATCCCCGTAACTTAGCAGCTCGGCAGAAGAGACTGATAACAAAAGTACTAGGCTTACAAAGGATAAGTCCTGGGGTCAATTTGTTTGACTAAAGGCGGTAATCCAGCATGGCCACAGTCAAATAACTGAAACAAGTAAAAGAATAAAAGAATATATATTATAGACACACAAGTATGTATATGTAAATACATACAAACACATACACATGTAAGCACACAAAGCAAAAAAATAAAAACATTCTACTGACCTGGGTTAATGATGTAAGTATCCCATGCCCATGCATTGGGCAGAAGGTCCTGAGTCAAGTGAGTTGCATTACTTTGATCACAGAGCATATCTTTTTTATTATACTCATAAGAGTTACATCCTGGATTTTGATGACAAGCATGACCACACTCCTTTAAGCTCACATTTTCCAGCCGCTCAAATGTATCATGCCCTGGTATGGCAGTGCTTTTAATTATCAAAAGATCATCTTTGGCTAGAAAAAAAAGAAAGAAACAATATATTTTATACTCCCACACACAAATTAGAAATTATATAGCATCCAATGCATAACTGTTTTAAATGTACAATTTATTTAAAACAAATATGAGGGTTGGCTGAATAGTCCATAGGGTTGACCAAAATACTCTCATGGAATGTAACCAAATGAGGATTATTTTTCAACTCACTTCTTGTGATCCACAAACTTCTTATATCGGTGTTGCAGTGCTTGGATCTCATTGGTGAAGAAACTTTCATCTTGTTGGTCATAAAAGTCATCAACAGCAGATATGACATCATCACTACTGCAATACTGGTTCTCAACCAAGTGTTTTTTCATGTTAGGGAGCAGATGATATTCAGATGGGGTCATATCAGGAGAATAGCAAGGGAGATCAACCAGCTCTTAGCCACAGTCACACACAGCAGCCGTTGAAACCAAGGACTTGTATGCTGGAGCATTGACCTGATGAAACAAGACCACTCTCATCAGTTTTCTTGGGTGTTTGGTTCTGACAACCTTTTGTAACTGACTCAGCAAGTTGGTATAGTACTTTCCATTCATGGCATAGCCCTTTGGTATCCCACAAAACTGAGGCTGTCACCTTCCCTGCAGATGAAGCAACCATGGCCTTCTATGGAGCAGGTGAAGAGGGGTGTTTCCATTGCATGGATTGTCTCTTTGTCTCTGATTCCAAGTAATGCCAACACTCGTTCTGAGTTGGGAAACCTTCAAAGAAACCAACTGGATCTGCCTCAAACAATGTCGGGTTTTCCTGAGATGTGATCATTGTGGAGTGCTTTTGAGCAGGTGACAGAAGGTATGGCACCCACGAAGCAGAAAAGTTTGTTATGCCAAGTTTATTGTGCAGAATATTCTCTTATGGAAAATACTAATAGTATTGACTATTTCATTTATAGTCAATTGCCTGTCATCCATCACCATGTGGTGAACAGGATGAATGTTTTCTTTGGTGGTAGTAGTTGCAGGACATCTATCACCATTTCTGATGTTCTTCACCCTTTCTTTACTACTAGTCATCACCTCCTCTCCCCTTCCCTCAAAATCATATTTATCATCAATCATCGCTCCACCCTTGTTCCCTATTCACCATAATCATCCACAAGCTGTCTAACCTCTCTCACTCTGCTCCCAAACACTTGCAGCCTCTACCCCACCTCACTTCTCTGAATCTATCCCCATTCACTCTTCTATTTACATTTTATCTTTTGGACATGCTTGGATATTTTTACTACCATCTTTATCTCAGTTTCCAGCTATGCCTTAATTACTCCTACCACCGATCTTTTAGGTAACCCTGTCAATGTCTTCACAGAAATGGTTGTATATAGACAAATATATATATATATATATATATATATATATATATATATGCATCATAAAGTACAAATGGTATCACAAATTTCAGAAAAAGAGAATCCAATGATAAAATACTAAGAATAATTACATTTTATTCGTTGGTAGTAATCTCTGCTGTTGCTTGATTTCATTTTCTTGGAGGAAGTGGCAGTTTGTGTTGATAAGTAACATCCTCCACTTTCCTTCTTTATTTCAAATGACAAACAAGTTTCGTCAGACAAACACTCTTTAGCACAAGCATCGGCTGTTACATTTTTCTTGTGAAACAATGTTTTCCCAGATACATCCAGAACTGCATCTTTCACTTTCACAAAATGGATTTTAGTAGCTGGAATTAAAGTAAGATTGAGACAATTGAAAACAAAACAACAACAACAACAATAATAATTTCTAACATTGAAAGAAGGTCAAAACTTTGAGGAACAATGAGGTCAATTAAACTGGCCCCTACATCTGAGTAGTATCGTATTTTATTGGTCGTAAAAGGGCAAAGTTGATATCAGCAGGATACAAATTTTGAAGTTAAAGAGTCAGAACTAAAACCACAGCACATTTTGTTTGATGCTCAAATGATTCTATGAATACCTCCTTAACAGAAGAATAATTACAATTATTGTTGATGTTAATGGCAATGGTTCTAACAGAATCTAATTCATGTTTTTAGTTCAAATCTAGCTTATGTCGACTTTCATTACATTTTATTACAGAAATTAATACCATAACTTGGATGAGTTTAATGAAGTCTCCTCTGTTACAAGCATTTCGGGAAGTTACTGGTCTGAAGATAGTTCAGCCACTCCCTCCCACCAGCCAACAACACCATGAAAATTGTCAAAGAATCAGCCTCTCTTCTTCTAACAAAGTTATTTAAGAAAAAATATTTTTAAAAATTGCTGAAACAGAGACATCAAGAGAACCTGTTTACATTAATTTACCTTTACAAGCAGACACTACAGGAGACCATTTACGATCCTCTTTACATACTGATTTAAATTTTTCTCCTTTTGGACAAGTATAGGTCACTTTAGATTTGAAGGTGGTAGTTTTGTAGGACTTCTTGGCACCAACAACACGTTTTGGTGGTCCACAGTCAACTTTTGTGTAAGCTGAAAGAAAAGAGAAATTGATATCAGTGGTGCATGTATACCAGGAGTGGCTGAGAACAAGGAGATCAGGACGAATTTATATATATATATATATATATATATATATATATATATATATATATATATATAATTAAAATTAAATTTTTCAAGCCATTATGCTGAAAATTGACAGTACAAAGCCCTAGTAGACACAATATCTTCAATCAACAACATCACAATATTGGATAGTGTGTGATGTCTTCAATAATAATAATAATAATAATAATAATAATAATAATAATAATAATAATAATGACAATGATTCCTTTAATCAGTGACAGAGGCATCATAGATGAGGGGGACATCACAAGGATAGTCAACAATTTATGTGGGGCTTTTCTTAAAAAGGAAGAGAAAGAACTAGAAAGGATGGTAAAATGTGATAAAAGTATATATATATATATACAAAGTATGTGATAACATGTCTGATGCGGTCCTCCTGAAACAGGAAAAACTCCAACTGGGACCAACCAGGGAACCCAAAAGATCCAGGATTACCCTGACTATCAAAAGCACAAGTCCTCACCCAATAGTTGCTTTCCAATCTACAGGTGCATGCTTAGAGCAGGGCCATTCACTCTAACCATTTTTGTCACTATCACTCATCTTTTCACAAATTCTCTGAGAGGTAGCACTTTCCTCCCCCACCTCACTTTCCTTTCTCAGAAGAACTTTAAAAAGTTGATGAGTGGTTGAATGAAGAGGAAGGTGTCTTTTCTCAATCCTTTCAGCCATGAACCCAACATAACTTCTTTCACCATAGCCACTCATGAAACAACACACACACACACACACACACACACACATATCTGTAAATACACAGGTATACAATAAATAAAATGGAAGCACTCTACTAACCTGGGTTAATCAAATATATATCCCAATTTCCATCATTGGGTTTAAGTACATCATTCAATTGAGTTACATTACTAAGATCACACAACTTAGCTTCAGCATTGTACTGGTATGAATTACATTCTATATATTGTTGACAAGAATTTTCACACTCCTTTAAGGTCTTATCCTTAAGCTGTCCTAAAGTAGCTTTGCTCGGCATGCTAACTTTTTTAAACATAACAGGTTTGTTAGCTGGAAAAAGAAAGAGAGAACAAGAAATACATTTTACACTCCTCCAACTACCCAAAACACACACACACACACACACACACACACACACACACACACACACACACACACACACACACACATCACACCACATTCATATATTAGACATTGTAAAGTATCTGTGCAAACGTTTGTAAATGGATAATTCATAAAGAAATAACTGATTCACAAAATGTCACCTTAACCAGATTCCATGTGAGCTGTAGAACATCTTGAAACTTATTTCAAAACATATCTCAATACTTACAGTGTTTTACACTGGAAAATAATTTTGTGGATGGGTACTGTTCTTATATTTATGTATTCTACATGTATAAAAGCAATGCAACAGAGGCTTTCCCATATCTTATTCAAAATTTTGCTTGCTGGTGCATAATTATCTATTTTAAATATATCTATATATTAGTAGTAGTAGTAGCAGCAGCAGCAATAGTAATAATAATAATAATAATAATGATAATAATAATTAGGTGAAGATAAACAAATGACTGAAGGAGATTGATAAGCAAAGGTCTGAATGTCCTGCAACAATCACCACCGGGGAAAACGTTGATCATGTTCACCACATGTTGATGGATGAGAGGTGATTGACTATAAATCAAATAGTCAATGGTATTAGCATATCCTGTGAGAGAGTTCTGCAAAATGAATTTGGCATGACAAAGGTTTCTGCTTGGTGGGTGCCACGTCTTCTGACACCTGATCACATCAAGGGAAATTCTGTCATTGTTTTAGGCAGATTCAGCTGGTTTCCATGAAGATTTCCTAACCCAGGATGAGCTCTGAGTTCATCACTTTGCGCCAGAGAAAAGAGACAAACAATGCAGTGGAAATGCTCCTCCTCACTTGCTTCAAAGAAAGCCAAGGTTGTTTCATCTGCAGGGAAGGTGATGGCCTCAGCTTTTAGGGATGCAAATGGCATTGTGTTTAATTGACAGTCTTTAAAAGGGCCATACAATGAATGGAGGGTACTATGATAACTTGCTGAGTCAGTTACAAAAGGTTATCAAGATCAAATACCCAGAGAGGGGTCTTGTTTCATCAGGACAATGCTCCAGCTCACAAATCCTTGGTTTCAATAGCTGTTATACATGACTGTGGCTTTGAACTGGTTGATCACCATTGCTATTCCCCTAATTTGGCCCCATCTGTTCTCCAGCATGGAAAAACACTTGGCTGGGAACAGTGATGATGATGTCATATCTGCTGTTGATGACATTTTTGACCAACAGTATGAAAGTTTCTTCACCAATGAGATCCAAGCACTGCAACACCAATGTAAGAAGCATGTGGACTACAAGGAGAGCTGTGTTGAAAAATAAATCTCATTTGATCAGATCTGTGAAAGAATCTTGATCAGCATATAAATTTTTCAGCTGACTCTCATAATTCTTTTTTGGAAGTGAAGGTGGAATATGTTCTGCTTATACTAACTCCTCACTATATCCAGTCCTATCAAACAACTGATTGTACTGTAAAAAATGCTGTCAAAAATATCTCTTTTTGCAGATAAAATTTAGTAATGCCAATTGCTGAGGGCCATTTTACAGCTTGGGAGTAGGAGTGGCAATTCTCATGAAGGTGTTTGTTCTCCTTTCTGCAAGTGTTATTTGTCTTATAATGAATTTCAATACTAAAGTAATATCCAGTTAATGGAATGTAATTAGAATGGTAGTAATCAATATATTTATATCAAACTTCTAGAAGATTCATTTGAATTTCTTCTTAAACTTAATCATGGCATAGCTGTTCATATTATTGAAATTGCTAGGCGATTGTCTTTGTATAAACCTGATCTGTTAAAGTACTCAAACTTTAAGAGGGCAATCAGGATAAATATTGGAGTCAGGTCTGCAACTTCAGCCCTGTTGAATGTCCTCACAGATATACACAGAAATGGGCCACCTTTAATTTTGATTTAGAAAGATTCATCATTATAGCAATGGCATCATAGCGTTCATGAGTATTCTAATAATGAGATCACTAAACTGAGTGAATTTCTCCTGATGTCCAAAGTTTTAAGAAGGAAGAACTTCAACAAAAAAGGATAAAATTTTTGAGCTGTACTCAGGGAAGTTGCTGGCTGTTTAGTACTTAATACGATGGAACTATTCTAAAGAGAAACTTATTTTAGGTAGAGAGGATTCTTTAGTCTCAACAGAAAATTTCTCTTATTTTAGTAGCATAGAAAAACGTATTCTCCACATGTGATAATGGCTGGTGACAAGAAGGGCATCTTGCTCTAATAACCATGACAAAATGTAGGAAATACTTGACTACATAGATTGATAGTACTTGTTCTGTTATTTTGTATGGCAGATTACGAAGGACAACTACTGATGAGACACTGTGTTGTAATAGCACTGTTTAAGCCATGTCAACAAGAAGAAATGAAGAAAAAGCTGTTGACGCTGCAGCTACAACCGCTGCTTCCACCATGACTACTACTAGTAATACTAATACTATTACTCTTTGGGTTTAAGTAAAACACCATGAGGTTCTTTTCTTACATGAAACTATAATTGAAGGTATACATAAAAGCGTTCAAGAGGAACACATTCTCTATGAGAATGTCCTAACAGTATTTCCATTTCCTAATATTGCTCTTTGTTTTTCAGGAATATGTCTCTGTCTTTCTGTAAAGACAGAGACATGTCAATGTCTTTACAGAAATGGTTGTCTGTACATTATGAATTACAAATGGAATCACAAATTTCAGAAGTAAGAGGAAAAGAGAATTGCAATAATAAAATGCACAGAATAATTACCTTTTACTCGTTGGTAGTAATCTCTGCTTTTGGTTGTTTTCATTTTCTTGGTGGAAGCTGCAGTTTGTTTTGATAAGTAGCAATTTCCATCTTCTTTACTTATTTCAAATGATAAACAATTTTTGTTAGACAAACACCTTTCTGCACAAGCATCTGCTGTTACATCCTCCTTCCTCCACAATATTTTCCCAGATACATCCAGAACTGCATCTTTTACTTTCACGAAATTGATCTGACGAACTGGAATTAAAGGAAAATTTAGACAAATGAAAATAACAACAAAAATAGTAATAATTTCTAATGTAGAAAAAAACATCAAAAATATGAGGTGGGAGTTAAATGATTAAATCGGCCTATAAACTTGACTGGAATTGTATTTTAGGATTAGAAGTTAGACATTAAAGAGCCAGAACAAATACCACAACAAAATTTGTCTGATGCTCTAATGATTCTAGCAATCCATCACCCTAAAATACAAAAATAATTACAAGTTATTAATTTTAATGATAAACACAATACCACGGATTCTGCAGTGAGAATACATGAAAATATATCAACCTCAGTACTTGTTTTATCAATCTCAGAAGTATGAAAGGTGAAGTACATCCAGGTGGGATTTGAATCCAGAATGTAAAAGGATGTGACTAAATGTAATTAGTAATGGCAAGGTCTATAACCCATTACTTTACTCTTTTACAATGTTTTTCCTGGGAAAACAAAAAATAGCACTGTAGAACTTCATATGCATTCTGTTAGTCTTCCGCGGACAAACACATTTAACACAAAAATAAAACAAAATTACATAGACAGAAACATCAGGAGATGAGCTATTTACATTACCTTCACAGGCTTCTGCCACAGGACTCCACTTATTGTTTTTTTCACATACTGACTTTAGTTGTTCTGCCTTTGGACAAGTATAGGTCACTTCAGATTTATAGGTGGTGGTTTTGTAGGACTTTGATGCACCAGTAACTTCCTTTGGAGCGCCACAGTTAATTTTTGCATAAACTGAAATTGAGAACAGAAATTGATACCAATGTTGCATGAATATTATGTGTGTGCTCTGCTCAATATATAGGAAAGGTGTTGGTAGGAATTCCATATGGTGTATCCAGTGCCACATATGGACTCATCAGAAGTGCACTGGGCACACAGGAACTGAATTTTCTCAAATGCCCAGAAGGCTCCCTAGAGTTTATAAATGGTTTCTGTTACCTTGGTGACCTAATTAGCAGAGGAGGAGGATGTTCAAAGTGTATTGTTGCTAGAATAATAGGATGGAGTAAGTTCGGAAAGCTATAACCTCTGGTGGCAACAAAAGGCCTCTCACAACAAGTGAAAGGCAGATTGTATGTTGCTTGTGTTTGACCAGCTATACAACATGACAGTAAGATGAAGGCCATATGCAAAGACTAGAGAGGAATGAAGCTAGTGTGCTCTAATGAATGTATGAATGTGCAGCATCAGTGTGCCTGTATAGAAAGTGCAAATGTGTTGAGAAGAAAATTAAGTAAAAGAGGAATAATATGGAATGAGCAAAAGAGAAGACTGATAAGTTTGTCATTGGAAGTGATGGTTTGTTCATGTGGGGAGCTGTATAAAAAAGTGCTAAGCACTTAAAGTGGATTGAACTTGTGGAAGAAGGAGAGCCAGGAAGGCATGGGTTGAAGTGGTGAGGGCTGATCACAAGGTGCTGAGCTTCACATAGGAGATGACAAAGAAGTGGGATATCTGAGTATATGAGATTCTGGAGACAACTTGTCCCCTCTGAAAGCACTTTATTGTGATCTCCACCCACATGACACTGAATCCCCTCCTCTAAGGAACCAAACTGCTTCTCATCATGCATTAGAAGAACTAGTAGAGCACTGGAAGGCTATTTCAAAGGATTGCTGGATTTTAGTGAGGAAGGACTTGGGTGCATTATATTGTGCAGAGATTTGGATGATGATACATGGTAGAGGTGAAAAAGGTCAAGCTGGAAATTAAAAGATCTACATATATACCCTGTGAGGTTAAAAAACTTACTTCAGAATACTGTGGTCCTGGGTGGAATCTTGGTTAATAATTTGCTTCACAACAAAGGATGAAATCTGGTAAATAGAAACTATGGATGTCTGCTGGAGGGAACAGTCTAACATATTACCACTTTTTCGTCGGGAGACTTAATCTGTCACCCAATTTAATACTTTGACCTTGGATAGAATTAATGATGCAATGTTAATACTAGTTTGAATATGCTAAAAGCACGTTTGGACCTGTAAACAAGCCATTCACCAGATTTTGTCAAGGAGAAAATTTCTCACTGTAGACATATGTTGTAAATACAACCAAATCTGTGAGAACATTGTATTTTTACTTATTACTGCTTAGTGCACTCACCCCAAAAATAATGATGTTCACTTTGGAGAGATCTCTGGTCTGAGGACAACTTCCTTTGTCTCTCCCACTAGCCACAAACACTGTGTAAATTGTTAGAGAGTCAGCCAGACTTCCTCTGGCAAAGACAGCATGAAAATAAAATAAAATTACCCTGACAGTGGCAACAAAACTGAAGCTATTTACATTACCTTTACATGTAGAATTTACTGGAGACCATTTACTATCCTTTTTACATACTGATTTTATTTTGCCTTCTTCCGGACAAGTGTAAGTCACTTCAGATTTATAGGTGGTGGTTTTGTAGGACTTCTTAGCACCAACAATGTCTTTTGGTGGTCCACAGTTAATTTTGGAGTAAACTGAAATTAAAAGGAGAAACTGGTGTCAATGGTGAGAGCATGTTTGGAAGAGGGTGAGAATAAGGAGATAATGACAATCTTACAATGAAAGGTATCGAGTGAAATAATCAGAAGTTCAATAATGTAAATGATGTTGAAAACAGATGCAGGAAGTTTTCTGTCTCTAAATCAGTCAAATGGTATAAACGTGGAATTGAGCTTCTTGCATAATGATGATAACAGACAATAAAATATGATGGGATATACTTTGATAAATAAATGGTTTTTGTATGTAATTTGCTAAAACTGTGGAAACTTGAAATAGGGAAACACTCAGTCTCAATCTGGTATGTATATATATATATATATATATATATATATATATATATATTGGTGAGGGCATATATCAGGTATGTATATATATACATATATATATATACACATCATCATCATAATCATCATTTAATGTCTGTCATCCATATTGGCATGGATTGGACAGTTTGACAGGAGCTGGCTAGCTGGGGAGCCGTCCACACTCCTATTGTCTGTTGTGGCATGGTTTCTATGGCTGGATGTCCTTCCTAACATCAATCTCCTTACAGCATGGGCCAGGCGCTTTTAATGTGCCACTGGCATGGTTCATTTCTACAGCACCAGCACAAGTGCATTTTATGTGGCACCAGCACCAGTAAAGGTCAAGCCTATATGTATAGATGACACCAATTTTACTTAGCTTGGCACATTCTCTCAAGTACAACAAACACAACTCCCAGTCCTTTGTCACTTCCTTAGTGAAGCCCAGTGAAGTATGTTTTGTTGGGATTTGAAGCCACAACATAAAAGGATGTAACTAAATATAACTAATCATGGCAGGAATTATCACGCATCGCTTTACTAATTTTGTAATGTTTTGCTTTTTAGGTGAAATCAAGCCGAAGCAAACTTTACTTGCAGGGAAACAAAAACATAATATACCAGTCAAACTGTAGACATTGTGGTATTGACAAAACATCTATTGAAAATTGCTTGTTTTGAGTCTAAATCTGAAATCATTTTTATTAGGATTATCATAACTAAGGGTGGTGGATTGGAAGATAGCAAAAGCATCAGAAATCTGTTTCAGAGGATTGCCGAGTTTTAGTAAGGAAGGATTCAGAGCATTATACTGTACAGAATTTTAGATGATGACAAAAAGTATTGGAGAGAAAGGTCAATGTGGAAGCCTACAGGAAACAAGCTTTCAAACTTCCAGTTCTTGATCAGCATAGTTAATCCATTACTTGATTTAATAGCATTACTTTACTCTTGGGCAGAATTAATGGAATGCACTCTGTTACAAGTATTTGGGGGGAGGTCTCTGGTTTGAGGATATATTCCTCTCTAAGGATAACTTCCACCAGTCATAATCACTGTGGAAATTGCCATAGAGTTAGCCAGTCCTCCCCTGACAAAGACATTTAGCACAAAAATAAAACAAAATTAAACAAAGACAAGATAGAAGCTATTTACGTTACCATTACAAGTAGGTGCTACTGGAGTCCATTTGCTGTTCTTTTCACATATGGACTTAAACGACTCTTCGTCTGGACAAGTATAGGTCACTTCAGATTTATAGTTGGTAGATTTGTAGTCCTTCTCAGCACCAACAATGTCTTTTGGTGGTCCACATTTGATTTCTGAGTTAACTGAAATTGGTGAAATAATTGATATCAATATTAGGAACAGGATGAGAGTAAAGAGATAACGACAGTGTTACAATAAAAGATACTGAGTGAATCAAATTGATGAAATTTGCACATAGATATAATACATGCATGCATGCATGCATGTATGTATGTCATTATTCAGTGTTATTTCAAGATTTCTTGCCAATAAAGAGCCGGTTTCTAATCTAGATCTAAGGCTTCTTCATTGGAATTTCAATATCAACAGCAAGGTGTTTTTGTATGCATGTATGTATGCATATGTGCAGATTTCTATGTTTTGTTTTATGTATGTATTCTCATGCATATAGTTGCATATCTAGACACACTCATAGATACTTAAATGATGAACTTCTGGAAAGATTTACAGATTTTTACAGTTCCAGTGATGAATTTGATCTGTAGTTTTTGAATTAGCTTTCTCTTTCCTGGTTTTGAGAAGCCTAATTTCTGAAGATTGGCATTTACACAGAGTGCAATCCCACTAATTACAGGTATAAACCTGAACTTGTAATCTGGATAGAGTAACTGCAGATTTCTCAATAGTTCAGTGTAGGTTTTCTCTTTTTCATTGATCTTCGGCTGTATGCTGGGCAGCTGATTTTCACAACTGTACACAGTTTCTGTTCTTTTTTCCATATCATTATATTAGATCAGCTATGCTTATATTTTCTTGAGGTTTTCACTAGGACATTCCAACAGTACTCCTTTTTATTATGAGAGGCTATGGCTTCTACCACACTGTGGGTTCTTATTTCTTTATCCTTGGGGTTATCCTTCTGATGGATTTCATTATATAGTGTCCTAGCTACAACATCATGTCTCATCGGTAAATAATACCATGATGACATTTTCAGATAACTGCTTATGATGTGGGTGATATCTTTGGTGTTAACTCCACAAAGCCTCCATGCATATATATGTATACATATGTATGTATGTGTGTATGTATGTATGCATGTGTTTGTATTTTATGTATATGTATGTATATGTGTGTGTGTGTATGTGTGTATGCATGTATGTATGTATGTATGTATGTATGTATGTATGTATGTGTGTATGTATATATGTATGTATGCATGCATGTATGTATGTATGTATGTATGTATGTATGTATGCGTGTATGCATGTGTGAATGTATTGAATGTATGTATTAATATATATTGGTTAAAGTTCATACACCTGAAAAGATGCACATTCTAAAACATCAGAGCAGTAATATTTAGAAGGTTGTTTGTTAAGGCCAGTCAAAACCTATAAAGCTCTTAGCTGATAAGTGACCTAACAATCACTATTGGCTGGAGACACATAACCACTCTAAAACTGGATTATGTATAGCATACCTCCTCTTTTGAACAACACAAGTAGCTGGCTATACATAATTTAAATGCCATATGTAGCTGGCCATACATAAATGGAGGCTCTTAGAATAACCAGGGCTGTGCTTCAACAGAGGAAAACAATGTAAGCTTTGCTTTCTGGAGTGTGCCACACTTTTCTAACTTGGTCCATATTGCTGAACTAAATTATCTTCCCAGCATTGTGCACAAGCACGAGTATAAATGCACATAACAAAAGTTGGAGATTGGTAAGCACTGGGAATTAGTAAGTGTTGGGGATTAGTAAGTGCTGTGAGTTGATAAGCATTAGGGATAGGTAATTGACGGTCCTGCTCATGGGGTTGGTTGGTGGCAGTGACCTTGGTACAGGCAGTGCAGAGTAGCAGCTGGTACTAAGGTGGTATATCTGGGTTGTCAGCAGTCAAAGGCCTTAAATTTGCCAAGAGGGCATACCTCTGGTAACAGCAATAAGATAAACCATATTTCTTGTTGATATAGAGGGAGAAGTATAGATGTCGGGGTAGTTGAGCAGAGGTCATCTGAACGTGCGATATAACAATATGTATACTGTATTTTAACGTGTATAAGGACCCCCTAATTTTTGGAGCTTAAAATTTGTAAAAAAGGTTTTGTAAGGGATTATAATACTATCCATGTATGATAAACTCCCATATTTTTTGAACCTCATTTCTGACAAAAAAGTCTTTCTTATATACATTAAAATATGGTATACACACACACACACACACACACACACACACACACATATATATATATGTATATATATATATATATATATATATATATATATATACTATAGACACACCTGTATGTATATGTAAATACATGCAAGCACATAGATATGCAAGTACACAAACCAAAAAAAATAAAAACACTCTACTGACCTGGGTTAATGATGTAAGTATCCCATGCCCAGGTGTTGGGCAGAAGGTCCTGAGTCAAGTGAGTTGCATTACTTTGATCACAGAGCATATTTTTTTTATTATACTCATAAGAGTTACATCCTGGATTTTGATGACAAGCATGACCACACTCCTTTAAGCTCACATTTTCCAGCCGCTCAAATGTATCATGCCCTGGTATGGAAGTGCTTTTAAGTATCAAAACATCATCTTTGGCTAGAAAAAAAGAAATACATTTTATACTCTCACACACACATGAAAAATTATATAGCAACCAATGCATAAATTGTTTTAAATGTACAATTTATTTAAAACAAATATGAGGTCAGCTGAAAAATTTAAACGTAGACCAAGATACTTTCATAGAATGTAATCAAATGAGGCTTATTTTTCAACATAATCCCCCTTTGTGGTCCACAAACTTCTGGTCTGGTAATGCTTGGGTCCTATTGTTGAAGAACAGCAGATATGACATCATCACTGCAATACTGGTTTTCAACCAAGTGTTTTTCCATGTTGGGGTATAGATGGTAGTCAGATGGGGCCAAGTAAGGAGAATAGTAAGGGTTATCAACCAGTTCAAAGCTGTAGTCATGCATAACAGCCATTGAAACCAAGGACTTATGAGCTGGACATTGTCCTGATGAAACAAGACCCCTCTTGATAGCCTTTTGTAACTGACTCAGCAAGTTGGCATATTATTCGCCATTGTGTAGCCCTTTTGAAGATAGTCAATAAACAAAATGCCTTTTGTATCCTGGAAAACTGAGACCATCACCTTCCTGCAGATGAAACAACCATGACCATCTTTGGAGAAGGTAAGGAGGGTGTTTCTACTGCATGGATTGTCTCTTTGTCTCTGACTCATAGTGAAACTAACACTCATTCTGGGTTAGGAAACCAGATGGATCTGCCTCAAACAATATCAGATTTTCCTGTGATGTGATTATCCTGGTGTAGTTTTGCTCAGATTTCAGAAGGTGTGGCACCCACCAAGCAGAAACCTTTGTCACGCCAAGCTCATTGTGCAGAATATTCTTTCACAGACAATACTAATAACATTGACTATTTGATTCATAGTTAGTCACCTGTCATCTATCACCATTTCTGATGTTCTTCACCCTTTCTTTACTACTAGTCATCACCTCCTCTCCCCTTCCCTCAAAATCATATTTATCAATCATCGCTCCACCCTTGATCACTATTCACCATAATCATCCACAAGCTGTCTAACCTCTCTCACTCTGCTCCCAAACACTTACAACCTCTACCCCATCCCACTCCTCTTAATCTATCCCCACTCTTCTATTCACATTTTACCTTTTGGACATGCTTGGATAACTTGTTACTACCATCTTTATCCCAGTTTCCAGCTCTGCCCTAATTACTCCTACCACCAATCTTTTAGGTAACCCTGTCAATGTCTTCACAGAAACAGTTGTGTGTGTGTGCATATATATATATATATATATATATATATATATATATATATCATGAAGTACAAATGAATTCATAAATTTGAGGAAAAGAGAATCCAACAATAAAATACAAAGAATAATTACATTTTATTCGTTGGTAGTAATCTCTGCTTTTGCTTGATTTCATTTTCTTGGATTTAGTTGCAGTTTGCTTTGATAAGTAACAATCTCCGTTTTCTTTACTTATTTCAAATGACAAACAAGTTTTGTCAGACAAACACTCTTTAGCACAAGCATCTGCTGTAACATTTTTCTTGTGCAACAATGGTTTCCCAGATACATCCAGAACTGCATCTTTCACTTTCACAAAATGGATCTGAGCAGCTGGAATTAAAGTAAGATTGAGACAATTGGAAACAAAGCAAAAAAAAAACAACAATAGTAATTTCTCACATTGAAAGAAGATCAAAACATTGAGGTAGGAGGTGGTCAATTAAATTGGCTTCTACACCTGAATAGCATTGTATTTTATTGGCTCTGGAAGGGCAAAGTTAACATCATCAGGATATGAACTCTGAAGTTAACGAGTCAGAACTAAAACCACAGTACATTTTGTCTGATGCTCAAATGATTCTATGAATACCTCCTTAACAGAAGAATAACTATAATTATTGCTGATGTTAACAATATTAATAATAATGGTTCCTAAGATAGCCCTTTAGCATTCACATTACTCTGTCTAATGTAAAGCTTATTTATTCAAGTTTTGAATTAATCTTGCATTATCTTGTAGCTATGAGATTGGTGGCTAGTAATCTTTAGAATGATATTTTAGGATTGGTGTGGCCAAGGCCACACATTCTGCACTGAGAATACATATGAAGAGATCTATCTCAGTACTTGACTAAGGCTTGCTTTATCAACCAAAAGTACATCCAGGTATGAGTTGAACCCAGAATATAAAAAGGACATAACTAAATATGGCTGGTCATGACAAGGCCTACAACCCATCACTTATCGCAATCTTTTTGCCTGGAAAAACTAAAATAATTTCACTTTCACCATCGTCTAGTGAATAAATATAAATGTAATAAATGTGGACAGCCAAACTTAGAAATATTAATTAATCAAAATTATTCTTTTTATGAAATACAAAAGAAAAGTGTTTATCTTTATGAAGGTGCCCCTTCAGAATTTCATGACCAGAATGAGTCATTAACAATAATTTTCCAAGACTTTGAGGGTGAAACTTTAGTCATAATACCTTGATTCAATAAGTAGCCACTTTACTATTCGTTTCCCATGCAGGAAATGACCTGAGTAATTTCCTTGCATTGTTGTTTCAGTACATATATATGGATTGAGTGAGTAATCTGGGGTTGATTCTCAGTCCAAATCAGTTCACTTTACATAGACAGTCACTACCCTTAAGTAAGACATGAATATCACTCATTTCATTGCTTTCTCTAATTATGTTTGGTCATTTACCTTAATAATAAATACATAACTAATTAAAAGGAGGTAGCCCTTATATCTTCTGACAAGCTAGATCCTTTAATTCAGAGAATACCATGGATGACTTGAAGTTCTTGGCAAGTTCTACCAAAGTAATCTACTAGTCTAAGATATAATCTACAGTCACAGAGATGGCATCAGACAGTCCTGTCTGAGACGTGCATAGAGCAACAAACTAATTTTACACGCACATGTTGGATGTCCAGTTGTTGTTGACTTGTAGATTTAAATCCAACAGCAGTTATTGAGTGTGGTTCAAATCTGGCCGTCAGCCAAGCACACCATGATGATTGCCCCTCATGTTCTTTTAACCCAACACAGAAACCAGTTTTTGTTTGTTTTGTTGCCATGACAAAAGAGGTTGTGTGGTGGATGAAGCTGAAAGGTTTGACAATGGGGACTTCCTCTTTGGTCAATCCCTAATTTGCATATTTAAAGTTTCCCTTGTGAGGATGGAGAGGAAGATGCTCTCCTCAAGGGAAATTTTTGAAATTGATGTGAAAGTAGATGTGGCCCACAGTGCTTAAATATTAACTGGAGAGGACAAAGATGAGCTAAGCTATAACTTGACAACAATATGGTATTGTGAGGACTTCTGGCTGTATCTGCTTCACAACTAATCCTTGTGAATGAAATTTGGTGGATGGAAACTATGTGGAAGCCTGTTGGGGAGGACATGCTGCTACACTTGCTACTTTTGGTCAGCAGATTTAATCCATTATTGAATTTAATAGCATAACCTGTAACTTGGATGAGTTTAATGAAATCTGTTCTGTTACATGCATTTGGGGATGTCCCTGGTCTGAGGATAGCTTACTCAATCCCTCACACCAGCCAACAACACCATGAAGATTGACAAAGTATCAATCTTTCTTTTTCTAACAAAGATATTTAAGAAAAAAAATTAAACAAAATTGTTGAAACAGAGTCATCAAGAGAGAACCTGTTTACATTAATTTACCTTTACAAGCAGACACTACAGGAGACCATTTATGATCCTCTTTACATACTGATTTTAATTTTTCTCCTTCTGGACAAGTATAGGTCACTTCAGATTTAAAAGTAGTGGTATTGTAGGACTTCTTGGCACCAATAACGTCTTTTGGCGGTCCACAGTTAACTTTTTTGTAAACTGAAAGATAAGAGAAATTGATATCAGTGGTGCATGTGTACCAGGAGTGGCTGAGAACAAGGAGATCAGGACGAATTTATGTAACCCCTTATTTTGTTTTCTGTAACCCCTTATTTTGAGTTCACTTTCCAAGTAGCATTGCATCGCTATTCTGTTCTCTGCAATTGTCCATTTCCTCTTCAGCACTCTGTTATGTACTGATGCTGAGTTAAAATAATAACTGCATCTGTACTGAACCACTGCCAAACAAAAGGCCTTTACCCTGACCATCAAAGGTACAAGTCCTCTCCCAACAGTTGCTTTTCAATCTACAGGTGTATGCTTAGAGCAGGGCCATTCACTTTAACCATTTTTACCACTGTCACCCATCTTTTCACAAATTCTCTGAGAGGTAGCACTTTCCTTTCCCACCCCACTTTCTTTTGCCAGAAGGACTTTGAAAAGTTGCTGAGGGTTTGAATGAAGAGGAAGGTGTCTTTTCTCAATCCTTTCAGCCATGAACCCAACATAACTTCTTTCACCATAGCCACTCATGAAACAACACACACACACACACACACACACACACACTCTCACACACACACACACATATCTGTAAATACACAGGTATACAATAAATAAAATGGAAGCACTCTACTAACCTGGGTTAATCAAATATATATCCCAATTTCCATCATTGGGTTTAAGTACATCATTCAACTGAGTCACCTTACTCAGATCACACAACTTAGCTTCAGCATTGTACTGGTATGAATTACATCCTACATATTGTTGACAAGAATTTTCACACTCCTTTAAGGTCTTATCCTTAAGCTGTCCTAAAGTAGCTTTGCTCGGCATGCTAACTTTTTTAAACATAACAGGTTTGTTAGCTGGAAAAAGAAAGAGAGAACAAGAAATACATTTTACACTCCTCCAACTACCCAACACACACACACACACACACACACACACACACACACACACACACACACACACACACCACATTCATATATAAACTGGCAAAGGAAAGAACTAATGAACATCGATATGAAGACAAGAAAAATATTGACATCCTAAGAGTGACACCGATAGGCTGTACTTGTCCAGAAGAAAGGGTAGGAGAAGTTTGATTAGTTGCCAGGATTGTATCAAAGCAGAGGAAAACAGCTTAGGGTAGTATGTAAAAAACACCCTACAACCATTGTTGAAAGATGTGAAGAAGTCTGGTGTCATCAAAATTGATAATTGTGTCAAGAAAGAAAAACTTAAAAAAAAGAAACAGCATGAAAGGAGAAAAAATGTATCATCAGTTTGCAAGAGATATGAATGCCAAGACAGATACAGAAGACCAGTGGCTATGGATGAGGAGTGACCTGAAGATAGAGACAGAAGCACTGATATGCACAGTACAAGAACAAGTGTTAAGAACAATGTGAAGTGCAGAATTGACAACTCTACCAAGAGCAACAAATGCAGAATGTGTGGCAAGAGGGGTAAAATGGTATGGCACATCATTAGAGAATGCTTGAGTTTGGCACAACATGATTACAAAAGATGATATGACAATGTGACAAGAATTATCCATTGGGAACTCTGTAGAAATCATGGCCTTCAAAGTGTAAAGATGTGGTATGACTAGACCCCAGGAGTTACTGAGAATGAAGATTGCAAAACCCTGTAGGATACAATGATTCAGTGTGATCACCTGACCAGAAATCAGATGTTGTGGTGAATATGTACTCTATATGTGATGGTGTACTAATGTATGCTCAGAGGGTGGTAATACCACAGACACTACAGAAGAGAATGCTAAAAGAGTTTCAGGTGGGACACCCAGGCATCTCTAGAATAAAAGTGCTGATGTGAAGTTTCGTATACTGGCCAAGCATGGACAAGGAAGTTGAAAACCTGGTAAAATGCTGCAGAGGTTGTGTGCTGGCAGTGAAACTACCTACTAGAAACCTGTGAACCTTGACTGGAAGTGAAAATACTATGGTCCTGATTGTATATCGATTTTGCAGGCCCAGGATATGGATAGCTACACAAAATGGCCTGAGGTCACAAGGTGTGAACGACTAACCTCATATACGGTAATAAACTTCTTACATGAGCTGTTCGCAAGATTTGGTATACTGGATATAACTGTCTCTGATAACTGAACACAGTTCGTATCCTGTGAGTCTAAAAGATTCTGCTAGATGTTCTTGTGAGAACATAAAAACATAGCATTGTATCATCTTAGATTGAATGGAAGGGCCAAACAGTTTGTAGACACTTTTAAGAGAGCTTTAAAGAAAACTACCAAGGAAGCCATGGATGAGGTCATGCTCCAACAATTCTTAAGGGTATACATGGTAACTCTGAACCCAAATGTGTCAGAAGGAAGTTCACCAGCAGAATTAATGTTGTCAGAACGATGAAGTCAGTATTCAATAAACTGTTGTGAAGAAAAAAATACATATTAGCAAAGACATGTCAGAATTCTTTAGAATCAGTGATAAGGTATATGTAAGAATGTACAAAAATGGCAAGCAATACTGGGAAGGAGAAATTGTAACATACATAGGGAGAATGATGTATGGTGTTAGCAGCAGAAATGGAATGGAAAGGAGACATAGAAATCGGCTTAAGGAAAGAATTATAGAAAAGTAAACAACAAAAATAGAAATATAGATGGACTGGCTATATGACACTTTTCACGCGCCAACACTGTTAGCCAGCCATTATAAATAGAGCAGTAGTCAGTCAACAGGATAAGGTTGAAAAGGTTGGGAGTATGCGTAGACTGTATTGATAGTTGTGTATGTGCTGATATAGTAACTACACTGTGATACTGAGTGGAAATTATATTGATTCAACTTTTTGAGGATAATAACACTGTACAACTGGGGTCATACAGTGTCAGATAGAACGATTCTATTGATAACTTCAGAATATAACAATATCTGTCAGAGTGACAACTGTTGTCAAAAGATAGATACAACAGTGGCAAAAGACCACTTTACAACATAAAGTAATATCCAGTTAGATGAATGTAATTAGAATGGGAGTAATCGATACGTTTATATCAAACTTCTTGAAGATTCATATTAATTTCTTCCTAAACTCAATCATGGCACAGCTGTTCAGTTCACTGAAACTGCTTGGCTATTGTCTCTGTTTAAACCTGATCTGTTAAAGTACTCAAACTTCAAGAGGGTGAGCTGGATAAATATTGTAGTCAGGTCTGCAACTTCAGCCCTGTTGAATGTCCTTACAGAAAAATAGAGAAATGGGCCACCTTTAAATCTGACCCAGAGAGATTTATCATCATAGCAATGACATCATAGCATTCATGAGTATTCTAATAATGAGATCACTAAACTGAGTGAATTTCTCCTGATGTCCAAAGTTTTAAGAAGGAAGAACTTCAACAAAAAAGGATAAAATTTTTGAGCTGTACTCAGGGAAGTTGCTGGCTGTTTAGTACTTAATACGAAGGAACTATTCTAAAGAGAAACTTATTTTAGGTAGAGAGGATTCTTTAGTCTCAACAGAAAATTTCTCTAATTTTAGTAGCATAGAAAAACGTATTCTCCACATGTAATAATGGCTGGTGACAAGAAGGGCATCTTGCTCTAATAACCATGACAAAATGTAGGAAATACTTGACTACATAGATTGATAGTACTTTTTCTGTTATTTTGTATGGCAGATTACGAAGGACAACTACTGATGAGACACTGTGTTGTAATAGCACTGTTTAAGCCATGTCAACAAGAAGAAATGAAGAAAAAGCTGTTGTCGCTGCTGTTACTGCTACTGCTCCTGCTGCTACCACCACCACCATGACTACTACTAGTAATACTAATACTATTACTCTTTGGGTTTAAGTAAAACACCATGAGGTTCTTTTCTTACATGAAACTATAATTGAAGGTATACATAAAAGCGTTCAAGAGGAACACATTCTCTATGAGAATGTCCTAACAGTATTTCCATTTCCTAATATTGCTCTTTGTTTTTCAGGAATATGTCTCTGTCTTTCTGTAAAGACAGAGACATGTCAATGTCTTTACAGAAATGGTTGTCTGTACATTATGAATTACAAATGGAATCACAAATTTCAGAAGTAAGAGGAAAAGAGAATTGCAATAATAAAATGCACAGAATAATTACCTTTTACTCGCTGGTAGTAATCTCTGCTTTTGGCTGTTTTCATTTTCTTGGAGGAAGCTGCAGTTTGTTTTGATAAGAAACATTTCCCATCATCTTTCTTTATTTCAAATGATAAACATTCTTCATCAGTCAAACACGCTTCTGCACAAGCATCTGCTGTTACATTTTTCTCTTTCCATAATGTTTTCCCAGATACATCCAGAGCTGCATCTTTTACTTTCACAAAATTGATCTGAGAAACTGGAATTAAAGGAAAATTTAGACAAATAAAATAACAACAACAATAGTAATAATTTCTAATGTAGCACCATCACAACTCGCTGAATGGCCAGGTGATGGTATAGAATAAGACAACAGATTATATCAGAGAATAAGCTTTGTCAGATCTGTTAGCTTATGATATTAAGTTCAACATTTAGTGTAGAACCCTTATGTGGACACCTAATATGTTATAAAACTCCCTCAATCATTTCCAGCTATCTTTAAAAAGGGTATCCACATTATCCAATGTAATCAAAAAGATTTCAGGATATACAATATGCAGGATCAAACATGACTTAGGAAATGGGATTAGTGGATGTTTCATTCTAGCAATCTATTGGGAGTTAATGGTGGGATAAATCAATGGCATTCTCAGTGTTGCTTTGATCATCAATGACAATGAACTGATAAATTTGTTTTGGAAGACTTTTTGCTCAGAGAATAACATTGGGAAGCTTTCTGAAGTTCTTGCTTTGGCAGTGTTAACAAAGGGCTCTCCTGGATCAAAATAAAATCTCCAGTAAATGAAGTGTTTGGACAGGCCTCTGAGATGCATGCAGTAAATCAAAATTATTTTGCATGCACTCATCCAACATCTAAGCCTAGCTGTGTTGTGAAGTTATGTCAAACAGCTGCTGTTATGCCCTTCTTTACCTGGGCAGAGAAGGCACTTTACCCCTGTGTGGTAACTATATCAAACGAGAGTGTGTAGTGAATGAGTTTGAAATATCAGACAATGGTGACTTCCTCCTTGATCAATCCATTATCTACATTTATAAATTGCACTTGTAAAGAAGGGAAGGATGGAAAATAGGTACTGTCCTTAAAGGAAATTATTGAAAGCAAAGTGGGAGTGGCAAAAATGGCTTGAATGGATGGGGATTATGGTGCATAAACCTGTAGCTCAGAGAACAATAATTGGAGAGAACACTTGACCTTCAGGATGATCCTTGATGTTGGGTTTCTTAAACAGTTTCTAGACAGAGATTATTCTACCTTCAAAAGGATTGCATCCCATCCTTATCTTTACAGTCCATATGTACATGGTACAACTCAGCTGCTGAAGTCAGTGAGCAGAATCAATACATACTCCATCCTCACCTATGGCACTACCAGTTACCTCTCCCTCCCTCTCATTATCATCCCTGTTCATACTACTTTCCATAGATCAGCCCACTTTCTGTACCTTAATTAATTTCTCTTTCCACTCTGAGCTACATCTTAGGTCCGCCATACCCCATCCTTAACATCTCTCCTATCTACTGTCATTCTCTCCACCCTTTCATATCCACTATTGATGAACCCCTCCCCAGATATGTTAGCCCAGTGACTATAGCAACCCTTATGTATCTCTGATTTTTGTTATCACCCTCTCACTTCCCTGCACTCTATCGCCCTGCATGTCATCCCCTTACTCTTTCATCTCCTTACTCTTTCATCTCTCCGCTGCTGTTTTCTACTCCTCATGTGATGCTGCTTGTCATTCCCACCTCTCTTTAGCCACTTTTATCTCTCACCTTCCCACCATACTGATATCTAACATTGACCACACCTTCACCCTTTTTCATTCATCCCTTACTACATCTACATCTAGCCCAATCTCTAACCATCTGACACTCTCCTCCCACATTCTTATGAAATTAACCACCCTCTCCTCTCTTGATCCCCTGTCTGTAGGAGAGGAACAAGTTTCTACGCTTCAAGTTCTTGGCTGTTGGACTTACTCCGTCATCTAGTTATTATTACCTGGCTTTTGGGTAGCATTAATGACGTCCTCTTTGTTGTGGGCATATGCAAGATCTCTGGTCTTAGGATAACTAGTTCTTCCCAACCAACAACCACAAACACTGACGAACTTGTCATATTTTCAGTTAGTCTTCCTCTGACAAACACATTTAATACAAAAATAAAACAAAATTACATAGACAGAAACAACAGGAGATGAGCTATTTACATTACCTTCACAGGCTTCTGCCACTGGACTCCACTTATTGTTTTTTTCACATACTGACTTTAGTTGTTCTGCCTTTGGACAAGTATAGGTCACTTCAGATTTATAGGTGGTGGTTTTGTAGGACTTTGATGCACCAGCAACTTCCTTTGGAGTTCCACAGTTAATTTTTGCATAAACTGAAATTAAGAACAGAAATTGATACCAATGTTGCATGTATACTATATAGTTGTGCTCTGCTCAATATATAGGAAAGGAGTTGGTAGGAATTCCATATGGCGTATCCAGTGCAACATATGGACACATCAGAAGTGCACTGGGCTCACTGGTAGGTTAACAAAGAAAGAAGTCTTTGTATGTGATAGATGTGTAGGAACAATAAACACTAAGAACACACAGGAAATGGATTTTCTCAAATGCCCAGAAGGTTGTAAATGGATTCTGTTACATTGGTGAGCTAATTAGTAGAGGAGGTTTATAATTAAGGGTGGTGGATTAGGATTGTTAGAGCACTGGAAGGCTATTTCAAAGGATTGTTGAATTTTAGCGAGGAAGGACTTGGGACCATTATATTGCACAGAGTTTTGGGTGATGATACATGGTACAAGTGAAAAATGTCAAGTTGGAAATTAAGAGATTTACATAGATACGCTTGGTATAATTGTGAGGTTAAGAAGGTTACTTTACAATTCTGTGGTCCTGGGCGAAATCTTGGTTATGTGGTTAAAAATTTGTTAAAAATTTGCTTTATAACTAAAAATGAAATCTGGTAAATGAAAACTGTATGGATGTCTTCTGGAGGGAACAGTCTACCATATTTCCACTTTTTCATTGGGAGACTTAACCTATCACCCAATTTAATACTTTGCCCTTGGATAGAATTAATGATGTCCACTCTGTTACCAGCATTTGGGGAGGTCTCTGGTTTGAGGACAACGCCCTTTGTCTCTCCCACCAGCAACAAACATTGCATAAATTGTCAGGAAGTCAGCCAGACTTTCTCTGGCAAAGATAGCGTGAAAATAAAATAAAATTACCCTGACAGTGACAATAAAAAGGAAGCTATTTATATTACCTTTACATGTAGAATTTACTGGAGACCATTTATTATCCTTTTTACAGACTGATTTTAGTTCATCTCCTGGACAAATGTAGATCACTTCAGATTTATAGGTGGTGGTATTGTAGGACTTCTCAGCACCAAGAATGTCTTTTGGTGGTCCACAGTTAATTTTGGTGTAATCTGAAATTGAAAGGAAAATTGTTGCCAAGGATGAAAGTATGTTTGGAGGAGGGTGAGAATAAGGAGATAATGACAATGTTACAATAAAAAATATTGAGTGAAACAATCTGAAGACATGCACACAGAAATATATACATACATACAAACATACATATAAAAATGTATGTATGTATGCATGCATGCATGCACAAATATCATCAGTGAAAATCAAAAACACTTGACTCAACCTGTTATGAGTGTGTATTTATATATATATATATATATATATATATATATATATATATATATTGTGCGGGTGGCACATAAGATGTACCATCCTGAGCGTGACCGTTGCCAGTACCGCCTGACTGGCCTTGTAGGGTTTTTGAGCGAGATCGTTGCCAGTGCCCCTGGACTGGCTCTTGTGTGGGAGGCACATAAAAGACACCATTTCAAGCATGGCCGTTTTCGTGCGGGTGACACGTAAAAGCACCCACTACACTCTCTGAGTGGTTGGCGTTAGGAAGGGCATCCAGCTGTAGAAACTCTGCCAAATTAGATTGGAGCCTGGTGTAGCCATCCGGTTGCACCAGTCCTCAGTCAAATCGTCCAACCCATCCTAGCATGGAAAGCGGACGTTAAACGATGATGATGATGATGATGATATATATATAGTGATCATCATCGTCTAAGGCAGAGGTTAAACAATGGCAATGATGACGATATTGATGGTACACACACACACACAACAGGTGGAGACAAATGTTTTTGATTTTCGCTGATGATATTTGGCAACTTGTATCCCCTTGTTATATCATGAATTTGACACAACTTGTGAATTCTTTACTATTGATTTTCCGAGCAGGGGGATGAATTACTTCCTGGAAAGTTCCGAGGAGTGAGAGGAATTATTTTCTGAAAAGTTCCGAGGAGGGGTAATTATTAAGATGTGTGGAGTAAAAGATGGGTTGCAGTTAGTGGAAACTGTCCTATCATTTGAGATGCCAACAAAGGGGAAGCGGAGTCATGATTTGGGCTGGCATCATTGGAGACATGCTGGTTGGTCCTTGGAAAGTTCCAGATGGAATTAAGATGATATCTAATGCCTATGTTGCCTTTTTGGGGGACAATTTTAAGCCATTGTTGAAAAAGTAGAAAGTTTCATTAAAGAGAGCGCTGGTATTCATGTAAGGTAATGCACCCTGCCATGCAGCTAAGAAATCTCTGGAATACCTACAGTAATTAGGCTTCTCTAGACACTGTTTGATGAAGTGGCCAGCGTGTTCACCCAACTTAACCCCTATTGAAAATCTATGGACTACAGTTTTCAACGAAAGATGCGCTCTGGGAAGCTATTGTGGATACTGCTGACAGTATTACTACACCAGATGAAATAGTTACCTTAAAAAATTCAATGGGTAAACATGTCGGGGATGTTCTCTCATGTGGAGGATCATACATCTGTCATTAAGAACTTTATGATGTCATATTTCTTGTATTATTTCCATTGAAACATATTATTATGTTCCTTATAAAGTCTATCATGATTATATTTGTTACTAAAAATTAATTGTCACATTAAATAAATGTTTGTTTTTGCATAATTAGCATTTTTATAAGACCTACCTAATAATTTAGGATGGCAGAAATGATGCCTCGTAACAAAAATGGCTGTTGTTTCTTTATGTATGGGTGCATCAGATTTATTTTGGTACAGTACATGTAGATGGGTGTTATCATCATGCAGTGGAAAAATATCAGGATTCAAATGAATAAATACTCTGTTATTGTGAAAAAAACTGAGCTGCCTAATAATTTGACACACAGTGTATATGCAAATTCGGCTCTCAAGTCACTGCAGGTGCCAATTAATGCAACAAATAGGGAAGTGATTGGGGGTTGGGTGTTAGGATGGGGTTAGTGTAATGAGATTTGGGGAATGCTTGATGAGGCAGCATTAGTTTAGGGGCAGGGCCTGGTATGCACAAGAATAAATGAAATGCTTTTAGAACATCATTTTTGCTGCGATTATGTATGGTTCTTCTCAAATACTCTGCTGTCACTCACACACAGAAAAAGCACAATATATTTTATGCACAGCACTCCATGAGTCTGAAGTACTGTAATATGATTTATCATTGCCAATGCTTTCCACACTCATATACATATATAGAGAGATACACAGACATGCACATAAAAATAAAATGGAAATATTCTGCTGACCTGGATCAATGATGTAAGTATCCTTATTTCCATCATTGGGTTTAAGTTTATCAGTCAAATGAGTCACTTCACTCAAATTACAGGCCTTTTCTTTCTCACTGTACTCATATGAATTACATTCTGAATGTTGAAGGCAAGCTTCATTACACTTCTCTAAGTTCACATTCTTAAGTTGTCTTAAAACATCCTGCTCAGGTATGCTAACTTTAGGAAGCATAATTTTTGTATCATCAGCTAGAAGGAAAAATAAAGAGAAAATAAGTACATTTTATAGCCATGCTCAAAACAGATGCATGCACACACACACACACACACACACACACACACACACACACACACACACACACACACACACACACACACGCACACACACACACATTAACCATTATAATGCATGTGGTGTATAATTTTTTAAATGGCCTTTTTGTTATATGCAGTGGTATGACAAACTTCCTGGACTTGAAAGACTATTGAATGCTAGTGGATACCTGTGGTTACAAGTAGTACCTGCTACCCACATAAATGCTGCCAGGAATAAGACCAAACCTGAGTCAAATCAACAACAATAATAATAATAATAATGATGATGATGATGATGGTGATTTCTTTGATTTGCCACCAGAATGAGGAATGTGGGAACAATTCAGAGATGGACTTACAATGTGGGCATTTACATAGAATGGAATGATAAAAAAAAGACAACATAGTATACAATACTAAAAAAGGTGAAAGTGATGTGATCCTTCTGATGCAGGAGGACACCTCAGGCCAATTGAGGAACCTATTATCTAAGATCTCCCTGAAAACCAAAGACAAGTGTTCACTACAATTCCAGTTCTCTGACTCACAGGGCTACACTTAGAGTGGTGCTCTAAGTGTACACACCTTGCACTCTCTCTGTATAATATCAATCACTTCTTTATCCAATGTGTCCAATACCATGACAGTGATATTGTTTATGTAAGCCAACACAAGTTACACTGACAACCACACACTCATCACCCAGTTTGGTTGAGATATGTATCAAACACTATGCAGTAAAATCTTCAGAAATCAAATATACTGTAAAGGTGTGTGAGGCATCCTTTACAGACCAAACAGTTCCAAGAGTTGGTCATTTAATTTGACCACTGAATAGATACCACTTTCTATTGGATGATCTAGCCTCTAAAGATGGGACCAAACCTGATATCTCTGGTTCACCTTGTCAACAACTGCTTCTGCCGCTGTTGCTTCTCCACCACCACTGCTGCTGCTGCCCCCCCCCCACCACTACTAGTGTGTTCCCTTAAAGGTAATTCTGTCAATGTCTTTACAGAAATGGTTGTCTATACATTATGAAATACAAATGGAATTGCAAATTTCAGAAATAATGGAAAAGAGAATTCTAGTAATAAAATGCAAAGAATAATTACGTTTTATTCGTTGGTAGTAATCTCTGTCTTTGGCTGCCTTTAATTTCTTGGAGGTAGCTGCAGTTTTCTTTGATAAGTAACATTTTCCACTTTTTGTTATTTCAAATGATAAACAATTTTCATCAGACAAACATTTTACTACACAGGCTTCTGTTGTTACGTTCTTATTTTTCAACAATTTTTTCCCCATCACATCAAGAACGGCATCTTTTACTTTCACAAATTGTTTCTTAGTATCTGGATATAAAGTTAAAGTTAAACCAATGAAATATTAATTTCTAATATAAAAAGAAGATAAAATCTATGAGGTAGAAGTTTGTTGATTAAACTGACCTCTACACTTGAGTGGTATTTTATCTTATTGGCCCTGCAAAGGCAAAATTAACATCAACAGAATTTGAATTAAGAAGTGAAAGAGCCAGAACAAATAACACAACACATTTTGTCTGATGCTCTGTTGATTCTGTCAATCCATTACCCTTAACAACAAAAATAATTATAATTATTGTTGATGCAATTGATATTATGAATAACAGTTTCTAATATAAACACAAGGACCATAAATTCTGGAGTGATAATGTCATCATCATTATCATCATCATTGTTTAACGTCCGCTTTCCATGCTAGTATGGGTTGGAATGTATATAAATAAATCAACTGCTATACAGAAGTATGGAAGGTGAAGTATGTATTGTTGAGATACAAAGCCATGATGTAAAAGGATGTAACTAAATATAATTAATCATAGCAATGGTTAATTATATTTTACTAATTTTGTAATGTTTTGCTTTTTAGGTGAAACCAAGCTGAGGTCAACTTTACTTGCAGGGATAGATAACATAATATACCAGTCAAACTGCAGACATTGTAGTATTGACAAAACATCTATTGAAAATTGCTTGTTTTGAGTCTAAATCTGAAATCATTTTTATTAGGATTATCATAACTAAAGGTGGTGGATTGGAAGATAGCAAGAGCATCAGAAATCTGTTTCAGAGGATTGCCGAGTTTTAGTAAGGAAGGATTCAGAGCATTATACTGTACAGAATTTTGGATGATGACAAAAAGTATTGGAGAGAAAGGTCAATGTGGAAGCCTACAGGAAACAAGCATTCAAACTTCCAGTTCTTGATCAGCATACTTAATCCATTACTTGATTTAATAGCATTACCTTGCCTTTGGACAGAATTAATGGAATGCACTCTGTTACAAGCATTTGGTGAAGTCTCTGGTATGAGGATAGATTCCTCTCTAAGGATAGCTTCCACCAGTTACAATCACTGTGGAAATTGCCATAGAGTTAGCCAGTCCTCCTCTGACAAAGGCATTTAACACAAAAATAAAACAAAATTACATAGACAAAAACAATAAGAGAGAAGCTATTTATGTTACCGTTACAAATAAGTGGTATGGGAGACCATTTGTTGTTCTTTTCACATGTAGACTTTATCGTTTCATCCGCTGGGCAAGTATAGGTCACTTCAGATTTATAGTCAGTAGATTTGTAGTCCTTCTCAGCACCGACAATGTCTTTTGGTGGTCCACATTTGATTTTTGAGTTAACTGAAATTGGTGAAATAAATTGATATCAATATTAGGAACAGGATGAGAGTAAAGAGATAACGACAGTGTTATAATAAAAGATACTGAGTGAATCAAATTGGTGAAATTTGCACACAGATATAATACATGCATGCATGCATGTCTGTGTGTCTGTCTGTCTGGATGCATGCATCGTTAGCCACAGACACATTCATGCCTGTTCCCATAGTAACAAGCTGAATGTGAGAATTCTTTTGTCTGAGAAAGCACATGTTGGTAAATATATTGAAACCACTTGTTGGGCACTGTGTTCTATTGTTTTACCCATCGAAATGCATATTGAATGATTAAATGCTTGTTTTTTAAAAATATTTAATTTTTAATGTGCTGTTTATTGCATTAAATGCATATTGAATGCTTAAAACTACAAAGGACATGATGTTTACTCATTTCGTAGGTGTAGAATACAAATATTGACAACATGTGCTATTTTCAGGATATTGACAAAATGTGCTGTCACACACAGAATGACAGCTTCGAAATCCTGTTTCCTGACTGGGTGAAAATGATTAAACTTTAAACCTGTATAACTTTTTAAAAATATTTTTCTGGAAAATGTGAAAGAACTCCAGCAATTCAGCTTTGAAAACTACATCATTATATCAAATTTTAAAATTTCAATAAACTTCAATTTTTGAAACCTTGGCAGCTAAATTGAAAAAATCTGCTAAACTTTATAGAATAGGGGGTAAAAAATGCAATTTATATGTAGAGTAAATGTATCAAATTTTCACTTCTAAATTTAATCTAATAAACACAAGACAAGACTGTGTTCTAAGATGCCTTCATGCAACAAGAAAACAAGTAAAAGAATATGTGTACACACACATACATATATATACATATATATACACACTTTTTATAAACATACATGTATGTATATGTAAATACATGCAAACACATAAACAAGCAAGCACACAAAACAAAGAAATAAAAACATTCTACTGACCTGGGTTAATGATGTAAGTATCCCATGCCCATTTGTTGGGCAGAAGGTCCTGAGTCAAGTGAGTCGCATTACTTTGATCACAGAGCATATCTTTTTTATTATACTCATAAGAGTTACACCCTGGATTTTGATGACAAGCATGACCACACTCCTTTAAGCTCACATCTTCCAGCCGCTCAAATGTATCATGCCCTGGTATGGCAGTGCCTTTAATTATCAAAAGATCATCTTTGGCTAGAGAAAAAAAAGGTAGAAAATAAGAAATACATTTTATACTCTGACACACACTCACATTAAAAACTATATAGCGTCCAGTGCATAAATTGTTCCAAATGTACAAATTATATAAAACAAATATGAGGTCGGCTGAAAAGTTCATAGGTTGACCAAAATACTCTCATGGAATGTAACGAAATTAGGTTTATCTTTCAACACTGTCCCTCTTGTGGTCCACAAACTTCTTACACTGGTGTTACAGTGGTTGGATCCCATAAGTGAAGAAGCTTTCATCTTATTAATCAAAAAACACATCATTATCACTACAATACTGGTTCCCAGTCAAGTCTTTTTTCATGTTGTGTAACAAATAATAATCAGATGGGGCCGAATCAAGAGAATAGCAAGGGTGATCAACCAGTTCAAAGCCACAGTCACACACAGCAGCCATTGAAACTAAGGACTTGTATTCTGGAGTATTGTCATGATGAAACAAAACACCCCTCATTAGTTATCCTGGGTGTTTGGTTTTGATATCCTTTTATAACTGACTCAGAAAGTTGGCATAACACTCTCCATTCATTGTGTGGACCTTTTGAAGATAGTCAATAAACACAATGTTTTTGTATTCCAAATAACTGAGACCATCACCTTGCCTGCAAATGAAACAACCATGGCCTTCTTTGGAGCAGGTGAGGGGTGGTGTTTCCATTGCTTGGATTGTTTATCTGTGTCTGACTCAAAATGAAACCAACACTCATTCTGGGTTGGGAAACCTTCAAGGAAACCAGCTGGATCTACCTCAAACTATATCAGGCTTTCCTGAGATGTGGTCATCCTGGTGTGGTTTTGATCAGGTGTCTGAAGGTATAGCACCCACAAAGCAGAAACTTTTGTTAGGTCAGTTTCATTGTGCAAATTATTCTCTCACAGAAAATAATAATAATATTTATTCCTTTATTACCCACAGAGGGCTAAACACAGAGGGGACAAACAAGGACAGACAGAGGGATTAAGTTGATTACATCAACTCCAATGTGTAACTGGTACTTATTTAACTGACCCTGAAAGAATGAAAGGCTAAGTCGACCTCGGTGGAATTTGAACTCAGAACGTAGTGGAAGATGAAATACCGCTAACCATTTCACCTGGCATGATAACGATTCTGCTAACGATAATCAATCACCTGTCATTCATCACCATGCGGCAAACATGATCAATGTTTTCCTCAGTGGTAGCAGTTGCAGGACATCCAGGCCTTAGGTCATCTTCAAGCCTCTCTGTTCACCTCCTAAATTCACTTGGCATCACTGTGGATAATGAACACAGAATCTACAAAAAACTGGCATCATTGGGGAAAATGATGCCCTACTAATGATAGGAACACAGAAATAAACAGGGGGAGAAAATAGAAAAAACGTTTAGTGGCTAGCAATCTATCAAAGTACAAATCTATCAGAAGTACAAATGGGATCATGGATTTCAAAAAAAAGAGGAAAAGAGTATCCAACAATGAAGTACAAAGAATACTTACGTTGTATTCGCTGGTAATAATCATTGCTTTGGGTTGATTTCATTTTCTTGGATTTAGTTGCAGTTTTCTTTGATAAGTAACATTCTCTATTTTCTTTCTTTATTTCAAATGATAAACAAGTTTCGTCAGACAAACACTCTTTAGCACAAGCATCGGCTGTTATATTTTTCTTGTGAAACAATGTTTTCCCAGATACATCCAGAACTGCATCTTTCACTTTCACAAAATGGATCTGAGCAGCTGAAATTAAAGCATGAGTGAGACAATTGGAAACAAAACATGAACAACAATAGTAATTTCTAACATTGAAAGAAGGCTAACACTTTGAGGAAGAATGTGGTCAATTAAATTGGCCCCTACACCTGAGTAGTATCGTATTTTAATTGCCCAAGAAGGGAAAGTTAACATCAGCAGGATATGTACTTTGAAGTTAAAGAGCCAGAACTAAAACCACAACACGTGTTGTTTGATGCTGAAATGATTCTATGAATACCTCCTTAACAGAAGAAGGAGGAGGAGAATCATCATCATTATCATCATCAACATCAACATTTAACATCCGTTCTCCTTGCTGGCATGGGTTGGATACTTTGAGCGGGGCTGGCAAACTAGAAGGCTGCACCAGAATCCAGTCTGATTTGGCATAGTTTTCTAACACCAACCACTCCGTGAGTGTAATGGGTGCTTTTACATTCCACCGGCATGGGTGCTATTTCTGTGATACCGGTATCTGTCATGAGTGCGATTTTGCTCAGCTTGATGGGTCTTCTTCTCAAGCACAACATAATGCTAAAGGTCTCGGTAATTTCCTTTGTGAGGCCCAACACTCTCCCTAATTAATTGGGCTAAACTGACTCTCTCCCTAATTGGTTGGGCTATGACCCTCTCCGTAACTTACATTACCTGATCCAACAACTTGATACCTCTGTATTTATTTGTATCTAAAGTGTCACCTTTTCCTTCGTAGCAGTTGACTATGGCACAGCTACACCAGTCATTGGGTATGACTCCTTTGTGTATCACTGGTTAACTATATGGGTGACTAGGCTATATAGCCAATACCACCAGCTATTTTGAGCATCTCTGTGGTGATTCCTGATGGGCCGGGGGCTTTCCCTGTCTTCATGCTTTATCTACCAAGGTACTGTCAATTCGGATAGCTGGTCCCTTTGTTGGGTTGAGATTCGGCAGACACTCTTTCTCCCATTCATTCTCTTTATTGAGCAACCTTTCATAGTGGCATCTCCAAACCTCTCTCTTTGCAGCCTTGTTTAGTGCAATTGAACCATCATCCATGTGGACATCACGATTCTCTCTCACACACTGTCTTGCAACATGAAATACTTCAATTTTACAAGACTTTGAGGGTGAAATCACAATATGTTGGTTCAATAAGTAGCTACTTTACTATTCGTTTCCCATGCAGAAAATGACCTGAGTAATTTCCTTGCATTGTTGTTTCAGTACATATATATGGATTGAGTGAGTAATCTGGGTTTGATTCTCAGTCTAAATCAGTTCACTTTACATAGACAGTCACTACCCTTAAGAAAGACATGAATATCACACAATTTCATTGCTTTCTCTAATTATGTTTGGTCATTTACCTTAATAATAAATACATAACTTATTACAATGAGCTGAACTATAACTTGACAACAATATTTAAGAAAAAAATTAAACAAAATTACTGAAACAGAGACATCAAGAGAACCTGTTTACATTAATTTACCTTTACAAGCATTTGCTACAGGAGACCATTTATAGTCCTCTTTACATACTGATTTTAATTTTTCTCCTTCTGGACAAGTATAGGTCACTTCAGATTTAAAGGTGGTGGTTTTGTAGGACTTCTTGGCACCAGCAACATCTTTTGGTGGTCCACAGTCAACTTTATTGTAAGCTGAAAGAAAAGAGAAACTGATAGGATCAAAAGAAGACAAAATAAACACTTATGATGATTCAAAAGGAGAAATACGAAGGTTGTGGTCAATGAAGAGAGTAGATGTGATGCCAATAGTAATTGGTGCACTTGAAAATATCAGCACTCAGCTACCAGCATGGCTGAAAAAGACTGGTGCAAGTGTGAAGGAAGATCACCTACAAAAATCAGCATTGCTTGGAACTGCAAGAATTCCTTGCAGGGTTCTTGAAGCATGACCAGTAAACAAGTGTCACCTTAGTCTGCTGGCTGTGGACAGCTGACACTTTCCATCATACCCAGCAAAATAAGCTGTGAGTTTTCATATAACAACAAAAACAACAATCATAATAATGATAATGCTTCCTTTACTTACCCAGAGGCATCATAGATGAGATGGATATCACAAGGACGATCAACAATTTGTGTGGGGCTTTACTTAAAAGATGAGGAGAAATAAATGGAAAGGATGGTAAAATGTGATAAAAGTATACATATTGTACAAAGTATGTGACAACATGTCGGATGAAGTCCTCCCGATACAGGAAAAGCTCCAACTTGGGCCAATCAGGGAACCAACAGATTCAGGATTACCCTGGCCATCAAAGGCACAAGTCCTCTCCCAACAGTTGCTTTCCAATCTACATGGCACATGCTTAGAGAAGGGCCATTCACTCTAACCATATTTGCCATTGTCAGCCATTTTTTCACAAATTCCCTGAGAGGTAGCACTTTCTTTTCCCAGCAAAACTTAAAAAAGTTGATGAGCTTTCAGCTTTGTCCTCGATATGACATTTTTCATCATGGCTACTCATGAAACAATATGTATATATATATATATATATATATATATATATATATATATATATATACATACTACACACATATATGAAAATACACAGGTACACAATAAATAAAATGGAAATGCTCTACTGACCTGGGTTAACCATATATATATCCCAATTTCCATTGTTGGGTTTAAGTAAATCAGATGACTGACTTGCATTATTCAGATCACATAACTTATCTTTCTCATTGTACTGATAAGAGTTACATCCTACATATTGTTGACAAGCCTTATCACACTCCTTTAAGGTCTTATTCTTAATTTGTCCTACAGAATCCTTCTTTGGTATGCTAACTTTTTTAAACATAAAAGGTTTGTTAGCTGGAAAAAGAAAAAGAGAACAAGAAATACATTGTACACTCCTCCAACCACCCAACACACACACACACACACACACACACACACATCACATCACATTCATATATTAGATATTGTAAAGTATCAGTGCAAAATTCTGTAAATGGATAATTTATAAAAGAAATAATTGATTCACAAAATGTCACCTTAATCAGAATCCATGTGAGCTGTAGAACATCTCGAGACTTATTTCAAAACATATCTCAGTACTTAGAGTGTCCTAAACTGGAAAATAGTTTTGTGGATGGGTACTGCTTTTATTCTTATGAATTCTCTTATAAAACAATGCAATAGAAGATTTTCTCATATTTTATTCAAAATCTTGATTGCTGGTATTTGTGCATAATTATCTCATGATGATGATCATCATCATTTAATGTCTGCTTTCCATGCTGGCATGGGTTGGACGGTTCGACTGGGGTCTGGGAAGCCAGAAGGCTGCACCAGGCTCCAGTCTGATCTGGCAAGGTTTCTACAGCTGGATGCCCTTCCTAACACCAACCACTCTGAAAGTGTAGTGGGTGCTTTTTATGTGTCGCTTGCACGAGGGCCATGAGGCAATACTGACATCAAATGGTGCTTTTTATCTGCCACCAGCACAGGAACCAGATAGGCGGAACTGGCAGCAACCATGCTCGGATAGCGCTTTTTACATGCCACCGGCATGGGAGCCAGTCTGGTGGCACTGGCACTGACAATGCTCACATGGTGCTTTTTATGTGCCACTGGCATGGGTGCCTGTCAGGCATCTATTTTAAATATATTTATAAAGTAGTCATCGTCATCGTAGAAGTAGTTAGTAGTCGTAGTAATAATATTCTGCTCAATTCCACAGATTAGCTTGTCAGTTGTTTGACCCTAACCAGTTGAGCATGTCCTTGGGTGGCTGACGATATGTGCATCTCTGATCAGGAGCAGAAGCAGTGAGAGAGCATCATAGCCATGTGTTGTGATGAATTCTTTGGCGTTTGAATAATTCACCACTGGAAACATGGGTGTTTTGTTTGACATCCTTAAACAACCCTTATTCAGGAACCTTTGGAGTGGGATGGTCTACTTGACTTGAAGAAAATTCTAACTGGGCCTCACCTGCAAGGTCATGTGCTGTTTATCTTGATATGAAGTCACCATGTTGCACACATATGCTTGTGATGTATGTGCCTAGTGTATCCTCAATTACTGATGAGACACTGTGTTGTAATAGTACTGTTTAAGCCATGTCAGCATGGAGAAATGAAGAAGAAGTTGTTGTTGCTGCTGCTGCTACCATCACCCACACTGCTGTCACTTCCGCCGCCACCACCACTACCATGACTACTACTAGTAATACTAATACTATTACTCTTTGGGTTTAAGTAAAACACCATGAGGTTCTTTTCTTACATGAAACTATAATTGAAGGTATACATAAAAGCGTTCAAGAGGAACACATTCTCTATGAGAATGTCCTAACAGTATTTCCATTTCCTAATATTGCTCTTTGTTTTTCAGGAATATGTCTCTGTCTTTCTGTAAAGACAGAGACATGTCAATGTCTTTACAGAAATGGTTGTCTGTACATTATGAATTACAAATGGAATCACAAATTTCAGAAGTAAGAGGAAAAGAGAATTGCAATAATAAAATGCACAGAATAATTACCTTTTACTCGTTGGTAGTAATCTCTGCTTTTGGTTGTTTTCATTTTCTTGGTGGAAGCTGCTGTTTGCTTTGATAAGAAACATTTTCCATCTTCTTTCTTTATTTCAAATGATAAGCAATTTTTGTCAGTCAAACACTTTGTTGCACAATCATCTTCTGTTACATTTTTCTTCTTCCACAATGTTTTCCCAGATACATCTAGAGCTGCATCTTTTACTTTCACAAAATTGATTTGAGCAACTGGAATTAAAGGAAACTTTAGAGGAGTGTAAATAACAACAACAATAGTAATAATTTCTAATATAGAAAAAAAAAACAAAACAAAAATATGAAGTGAGAACAAATACACAGCCCATGTAAGGGTAGAAAACAGCTGTTAAATGATGATGGTAATGAAGATGATGACATGAATACTAATTGCAGTATTGGAAGAAATGTTTTAGAGTATGTATGCAGGTTCTTTTGATTAGGGGTTCAAATCAAGCCAAGGTCAACTCTGCTTTTCGTGTAAGTTGCAGTGAATAACATAAAGTACAAACAAACTCCAAGGTTGATGGTATTGATTAAACACTTCCATTCAGAAATTCTTTGCTTTGTGCCTAAATCAAAAATCTTTATTTTTATTATTAGTAGTAGCAATATTATAATTAAGGGTGGTGGATTGGAAGATAACAAGAACATAGGAAGACTGTTCCAAGTAAATGCTGAGTTTTAGTAAAGAAGAACTCATACATTATATTTATCCCCACTTAACAGGCAGGATGCCACAAAGTATGGGTGAGAAAAGTCAAGTTAGAAATTAAGAGAATATGCATCAAGATTAGATTTGGAGTTAATAAGCTTACAACAATATCGAGGAGGGTGGAGTTTTGTCTGCATGGTTAAAAATTAACTTCGCAACTAAGCCTTGGGGATGAAATGTAGTGGATGCAAGTTATGTGAAAGCCTGCAGGAGAAGAACAAGTTTCTATGCTTCCAACTCTTGTTTCCTGGACTTAATCCATTCTCTAGTTTAATACCATCACCTGGCCCCTGGGTAGAATTAATGATGTCCACTCTGTTGCAAGCATTTGTGAGGTCTCTGATCCAAGGATAACTAGCTCTCCCTCATCATCAGTCACAAGCACTGTAGAACTTCATATGCATTCTGTTAGTCTTCCACTGACAAACACATTTAACACAAAAATAAAACAAAATTACATAGACAGAAACAACAGGAGATGAGCTATTTACATTACCTTTACAGGCTTCTGCCACTGGAGTCCATTCATTGTTTTTTTCACATACTGACTTTAGTTGTTCTCCCTCTGGACAAGTATAGGTCACTTCAGATTTATAGGTGGTGGTTTTGTAGGACTTTGATGCACCAGTAACTTCCTTTGGAGCGCCACAGTTAATTTTTGCATAAACTGAAATTAAGAATAGAAATTGATACCAATGTTGCATGAATATTATGTGTGTGCTCTGCTCAATATATAGGAAAGGTGTTGGTAGGAATTCCATATGGTGTATCCAGTGCAACCTATAGGCACATCAGAGGTGCACTGGAATCACAGAATTCTTTGTGTGTAACAGATGTTTAGAAACAATAAACGCACAGGAACTGGATTTTCTCAAATGCTCAGGAGATTCCCTAGAGGTTGTTGGTGGTTTCTGTTACCAAGAAATTGGAGGACAATGATTCATTGAACCCATTGGATCTTGCCAAACTGTCCAACCCATGCCAGCATGAAACATGGATATGAAATAATAACGATGATAAAATACACACACTCACACAAAACAAAAAATACTTCTGTGTGTGTACAAAACATGTATGTATGTATATATATATATATATATATATATATATATATATGTCGTCATTATCATTTTATGTCCACTTTCTATGATGCTGGATAAAACTGGACTATGAGGTTAAGAATGATAATTCAAAATACTGTGGTCCTGGGTGGAATCTTAGTTATGTGGTTAAAAATTTGCTTCAGAACAAAGGATGAAATCTGGTAAATGGAAACTATGGATGTCTGCTGGAGGGAACAGACTATCACATTTCAACTTTTCTGTTGGGAGACTTAATCTGTCACCCAATTTAATACTTTGCCCTTGGATAGAATTAATACTGTCCACTTTGTTGCAAGCATCAGGGGAAATATCTGGTCTGAGGACAACTTCCTTTGTCTCTCCCACTAGCCACAAACACTGTGTAAATTGTCAGAGAGTCAGCTAGACTTCCTCTGGCAAAGATATTTAGCACAAAAATAAAGTAAGATTACCCTGACAGTGCCAAGAAAAAGGAAGTTATTTACATTACCTTTACATGTAGAATTTACTGGAGACCATTTATTATCCTTTTTACATATTGACTTTAAGTGTTCTCCTTCTGGACAAGTGTAGGACACTTCAGTTTCATAAGTGGTGGTATTGTAGGACTTGTTAGCACCAACAATGTCTTTTGGTGGTCCACAGTCAATTTTGGAGTAAACTGAAATTGAAAGGAGAAACTGGTGTCAATGGTGAGGGCATGTTTGGAAGAGGGTGAGAATAAGGAGATAATGACAATCTTACAATGAATTCTTTACTATTAATTTTCATATATAACATATAATCACTAACTGTTTATTCTTTATTTTACAGCTCTGATAATGTGTGGTGAAAAAATTGCAATTAGAGTCATTTTATTCAATCTGTAGAGAAAAGGATTAAGTGCAAGGTAAGTGCCAAAAGAAGTAAGTTATATGGATAGCCCAGCAACTGTCAGTGAACATATGTCACAAAACTGGTTCAGACATTTCAAGGAAGGTGACACCAGCTTCAAAGACAACCAAGGTCAAGGAGACATTTTGTTGTGGAAGACATTGCTTTGCTTGAAATGGTTGAACAACAACCAGGCCCAATCACTCATACATTGTCAGTAGAACCTGGTTCTTCACAAAGCATTATTATTCAACACCACCATAAGCTCAGCCTTGTAAACAAATTTTGTGGAGAAGTTCCTCATGAACAGACCAATGACTAGGCTCAATGACATGCGAACATTTGTGAACAACTGTGGACAAATCTTCATGATGCCTGTTTTTGGCATTGAATTGTAACTGGGGATGAAAGACAGATGTACTTTTATAATCCTATTAAGATAAATCAGCGGTTTTATTCCAACCAAGCTTCAGAATTTGTTGTCAAACAAAGGCAGTTTTAACAGAAGGTCATGTGTGTCTGGTGGAATTTTGAGAGGGTGTTGTACTTTGAGCTTGTCCTAGATGGTCATGCTGTGAATGCTAACCTTTATGCTTAACAACTGCAGTGAGTATATGATGCTTTGAAAGCCTATCTGGCATTGGTCAGTTGAAGATGTGCACTCCTACAACATGACAATGCTCCAGAACAAACTGCCAAAGTGACCAAATGCAAACTTGAGAAATTTGAGGTGCTGGAAGTGCTACCTCACCCAGTTTACAGTCCAGACCTTGCATCACCAGATTACCATCTTTGTTGAACCATGGCTCATTTTCTGCATGGATAGAGGTTTAGTAATATAGATAAGGTTAAAACCAGATGCAGGGAGTTTTCTGTCTCTAAATCAGTCAAATGTTATAAGCGTGGAAAATGGTTATTGTATGTAACTTGATAAAACTATTAAAGCTTGAAATACAGAAAAACTTTTGACTCAGTCTGGTACATATATATATATATATATATATTTACAGATTTTTATTAATGTCACATATTAAATGAAGCGCTTTTCACCTAGTCGTGTAGGTTTTTCAAATTTGAAAAACCTACACGACTAGGTGAAAAGCGCTTCATTTAATATGTGACATTAATAAAAATCTGTAAATGTACAAACATCCAGGTTTCTGAGTACCTTAATTTTTTATATATAATTTCTGTACATCACCTCCAAACCTTCAAATATATATATATATATATATATATACACACACACACACACACACATCATCGTCATCATCATTTAACATCTGTCATCCATATTGGCATGGGTTGGATGATTTGACAGGAACTGGCCAGCCAGGGTGCCATCCAAACTCCAGTTGTTTGTAGTGACAGGATTTCTAAGGCTGGATGCACTTCCTAATGTCAGACACTTTCTTAGTGTGTGTATTGGGTGCTCTTAATGTGCCACTGGCATGGGTGCTTTTATGTAGTACCAGCATGAGTGCATGTTATACAGCACTAGCATCTGTAAAGGACAAGCCTGTTTGTATAGGTGACACCAATTTTACTTAACTTGGCACATCCTCCTAAGTACAGCAAATTGCCACAACTCTTGGTCCCTTTCATTTCCTTAGTGTGAAGCTCAGTAAAATATGTCTTGTTGGGATTTGAAGCCACAGTATAAGAAGATGTAACTAAATACAACTAACCTTGGCAAATATTATCACCCGTCACTTTACTGATTTTGTAATGTTTTGCTTTTTAGGTGAAATCAAGCCAAAGCAAACTTTACTTACAGAGAAACAAAAACATAATATACCAGTCAAACTGTAGACATTGTGGTATTGACAAAACATCTATTGAAAATTGCTTGTTTTGAGTCTAAATCTGAAATCATTTTTATTAGGATTATCATAACTAAAGGTGGTGGATTGGAAAATAGCAAGAGCATCAGAAATCTGTTTCAGAGGATTGCCGAGTTTTAGTAAAGAAGGATTCAGAGCATTATACTGTACAGAATTTTGGATGATGACAAAAAGTATTGGAGAGAAAGGTCAATGTGGAAGCCTACAGGAAACAAGCTTTCAAACTTCCAGTTCTGGATTAGCATACTTAATCCATCAATTGATATGATAGCATTACCTTGCCCTTGGGCAGAATTAATGGAATGCACTCTGTTACAAGTATTTGGGGGGAGGTCTCTAGTCTGAGGATAGCTTCCACCAGTTACAATAACTGTGGAAATTGTCATAGGGTTAGCTGGTCCTCCTCTGACAAACACATCATCTAATGCAAAAATAAAACAAAATTACATTGACAAAGATAACAAGAGAGAAGCTATTTATGTTACCGTTACAAATAGGTGGTACTGGAGTCCATTTGTTGTTCTTTTCACATGTGGACTTTATTGCCTTTTCGTCTGGGCAAGTATAGGTCACTTCAGATTTATAGTTGGTAGATTTGTAGTCCTTCTCAGCACCAACAATGTCTTTTGGTGGTCCACATTTGATTTCTGAGTTAACTGAAATTGGTGAAATAAAGTGATATCAATATTAGGAACAGGATGAGAGTAAAGAGATAACGACAGTGTTATAATAAAAGATACTGAGTGAATCAAACTGGTGAAATTTACACATAGATATAATGTATGTATGTGCCACTGGCACAGGAACATTTATGCAGCACCAGCATGAGTGCATTTTATGTGGCACCAGCACCTGTAAAAGACAAACTTGTATGTATAGATAACAGCAACTGGTCTCTTGTTATTTCCTTAGTGAAGCCCAGTGAAGTATGTTTTGTTGGGATTTGAACCCACAATGTAAAAAGATGTAACTAAATATAAACTTTACTGATTTTGTAATGTTTTGCTTATTAGGTAAAATCAAGCTGAGGTCAACTTTACTTGCAGGGATAGATAACATAATATACCAGTCAAATTGTAAGGATTGAGGTATTGAAAAAACAAGCATCTGTCAGAAAGTGTTTGCCTTGTGCCTAAATCAGAAATTATCATTAATGTTATCATAACTAAGGGTGGTGGATTGGAAGATAGCAAGAACATCAGAAATCTGTTTCAGAGGATTGCTGAGTTTTACAGTATGTATGCATGTATATATGTATGTATGTAAGCATCATTGTATGTATTTATGTATATATGAGGGGGGTACCCAAATATGATTTCATTCACTTAGTTTTACATGTTTACACTTTTATCACCTTAAAAGTATTCTCCATTTGAAGCAATGTATCAGTCCAGGTGTGTTTTCCACTTCTTGAAGCAGTACTGGAACTTTTGTGAAGTGATGCCTTTTAACTCTTCAATAGTTTTTTTCTTCACTTCTTCCACATCTGAAAATTCCAGCAAGGCTTCAAAAACTTTTCCAGATAAACCATCTTTCTATATTGCAAAGACTGCACTTTCCATTGCTGTTGTTGTAAGGCTTACACTTGGCCAAGATTTTCCAGTGAATCTTATAGTGGAAAGTGCGGTCTTTGCAATATGGAAAGATGGCTTATCTGGAAAAGTTCTCTAGACCCCGCTACTTGTCTAAATTCAAGAACTGAACTTTTTGGGTCATGTCCACATATGGCAAAACATCTGCTACGTTTTTGGACCCCACAAGATCGCAGATAGAACCTGCTTTTTATATAATGTCCACGTACAAGCCTTTCATATGTCTTAACATCTCTTATATATTTATATATATTTTATTACTTTATATATTTTTTCTGTATATTATTTTTCACCCTTTATAACTGTGTAACTTATACACGTGTAGTATACACCTAATGTATGTGCGTGCATATATACATGTATACGAATGATTGTACATATAGGAGTGCAAGACTACCTGTTGTACTTGTCTCCTTCCTTCATACATATACATATGTATATACGTTTATATATTTACAGATGTATATGTGTTTGACAGACAGGAGGGTGTATTTATGTATATACATATATAACTCATTTGTATATTCAAGTTTTTCAGCGAATGTGAATGTTTTATGGTTTATGTTTTTTGCGTATGTGCGATGGTACAGAATCTTGTTGAAAGACATAAGGCGTTCCCTTGCATACATTGTTGACCCAAGGCTTAACAACTTTACCCAGAACCTCAATACATGTAGCAGCATTCACCCTAAGGCCTTGTGGTTAAAAGTAAGGAGACATCACATGTCTGTCATTGCTAACAACACCCAAAACCATGGCACTTGCTGGAAATTTTGTGTACATTACTCTTGGAACCTCAGAAGGGACTGCACATAGCCATCTGTCATTTCTTCAATTAGTTTTCTAGTCCTAATCAAAGTTTTTCTCATCTGAGAAAAACCAAATCACACCATCTTCTGACGAATTTTTAAGTTTGTTCAAAAGTCTTTTGGATCTAATTAAACAGTTTTCTTTTGTTCTTTCTGACATGAATTGACCTCTCCTCATCATTTAAGACTTGTAGCTGATGTCTTCATGCACAACATTTCTGATTGTTTTTTCTGGTACACAAAATGTTTTTTGCAATTGACTTCATTGATTTTCCTGGATTGTCTTCAATGTTTTGCTTAACTTCCTGAATAAATTCAGGTGTCCTGATAGACTCAGAGCATTTGGAATGTTTTATACATTTTGATACAGGTAATATGCTTCCATCTTCTTTCTCTAACTCACACTGAGTCTTGTGGACAAAAGATGTTGCAACTTTCAGAAAATGAGAAATTTCTAAATCACCATGCTTGACCTTCAGAGCCACAATCACAGCATGCGTTTTCAGTTCATTAGTAAACATAGGGCCTGTCATTGTTCTTTTCTGAAATAGAAGTTCAATAAAAATTAGTCAAATAAAATAATGACTAAAAATGCATGTGTCCTTAAATACCATCCACACTCTGTATATATGTATACATATAATCAATATCATCATTGTTTAACATCTGTTGTCCATGCTAGCATGGGCTGGACGGTTTGATCAGAGCTTGTAAGCTGAGGGTTGCACCAGACTCTAGTTTGATTTGGCATGGTTTCTACGAATGGATGTCCTTCCTAATGCCAACCACTCCGAGAGTGTAATGGGTGCTTTTACATGCCACTGGTGTGGGTGTCAGTTTCCATGACGCCAATATCTGCCATGATATTTGGCTTGACGGATCTTCTTAAGTATGTAATTTGTCATTGCCTCTGTGAAGCCCAGCATATGGAAGGTGCTTTTTACATGTCACTGGCATGGGTGCTAGTTACATGACACCAAACTCAGCCACATTACCTCTGTGAGGCCCAACACTCAAATGGTGTTTTTTATGTGCCACCAGCATGGGCAGTCACCAGCAAGTGGTATATGTATATGCAGAATATGAAGATTTTAGGTCACTAGTAACCTAAACTAATTGGTATGCAGTCTGAGTGCTCCAGTTGATAAGCTATGAAGATCCAAGTTCACACAGGGGCTGGGGTTGTGGTATCCACTGTACAGTTTATTTCAATTATAGACACACAAGTATGTATATGTAAATACATGTAAACACATAAACAAGCAAGCACACAAAACAAAGAAATAAAAAACACTCTACTACCTGGGTTAATGATGTAAGTATCCCATGCCCATGCATTGGGCAGAAGGTCCTGAGTCAAGTGAGTTGCATTACTTTGATCACAGAGCATATCTTTTTTATTATACTCATAAGAGTTACATCCTGGATTTTGATGACAAGCATGATTACACTCCTTTAAGCTCACATTTTCCAGCCGCTCAAATGTATCATGCCCTGGTATGGAAGTGCTTTTAAGTATCAAAAGATCATCTTTTGCTAGAAAAAAAAAGAAGAAAGAAAACAAGAAATATATTTTATACTCCCACACACAAATCAGAAATTATATAGCAACCAATGCATAAATTGTTTTAAACGTAGAATTTATTTATAACAAATATGAAGTCAGCTAAAAAGTTTATAGGTTGACCAAAATACTCTCAGAGAATGTAACCAAACGAGGTTTATTTTTCAACATAGTCCCCCATGTGGCCCATAAACTTCTTACAATGGTATTGCAAAGCTTTGAATCCCATTGGTGAAGAAGCTTTCATCCTACTAGTAAAAACAGCCATCAAAGGCAGATATGATGCCATACTGGTTCCCAGCCAAGTGTTTTTTCCTGTTGGGGTATAGTTGATGGTCAGATGGGGCCAAATCAAGAGAATAGCAAGAGTGATCAAAGTCACAGCCAGACACAGCATCCATTGAAACCAAGGACATGTGTGCTGGAATGTTCTGAAAAAATAATAGCCAAAGTAAGAAGAGGTTGGAGAAAGTTCAGAGACCTATTATCTCTCTTGATTTACAAAAGGTTTCTTTCTTAGAGTAAAAAGCAGATTGTATGAGGATTGGATATGAATTGCATTGCTAGAAGGTTGCAAGACCTGCTCAACATGGTGAAGCTAATGTTCTGGAAGCATAATGTACGTGCTCGTAACTGGGTCCTTCACCAAACTTGTTACTGTTAAGCGTTCCACACCCCTTATTTCTTTTCATTGCCCTCCTCACATCTGCATTATTTTGCTGTTATAGTTAAATGAGAGTAGAACCACTTATTTCATCATTATTTTTTGTGCTATCAATTATCTCTCTCACTCCCTATTACCTCATCCTTTTGCATCCATCCTTCATTCTTAACATTGTCTTTTCCCACACATATTTTCCTTTCTGTCTTTCCCTCTCACCTGAACCATTTTCTGTTAACTCACCCCTATCTACTTCTGATTATCTATCACTCAAGATCTCTCACTCTCCCCACACACACCTTAAGACCTACGCATAATCTCCCTTTCTCTTTTCTTCCCCATTTCCATTATTTTATAATTAACATTCTGATGTTCTTCACCCTTTCTTTACTACTAGTCATCACCGCCTCTCCCCTTCCCGCAAAATCATATTTATCATCAATCATCGCTCCACCGTTGATCACTATTCACCATAATCACCCACAAATCATGAAGTACAAATAGAATTACAAATTACAGAAAAAAGAGGCAAAGAGAATCCAACAATAAAATACAAAAAGATAATTACGTTCTATTCGTTGGTAATAATCACTGGTATTAGTTGATTGCATTTTCTTGGAGGTTGTTGCAGTTTGCCTTGATAAGTAACAATCTCCGTTTTCTTTACTTATTTCAAATGACAAACAAGTTTTGTCAGACAAACACTCTTTAGCACAAGCATCTGCTGTAACATTTTTCTTGTGCAACAATGGTTTCCCAGATACATCCAGAACTGCATCTTTCACTTTCACAAAATGGATCTGAGCAGCTGGAATTAAAGTAAGATTGAGACAATTGGAAACAAAGCAAAAGAACAACACGAGCCAACAACACCATGAAGATTGACAAAGTATCAATCTTTCTTCTTCTAACAAAGATATTTAAGAAAAAAAATTAAACAAAATTGTTGAAACAGAGTCATCAAGAGAGAACCTGTTTACATTAATTTACCTTTACAAGCAGACACTACAGGAGACCATTTATGATCCTCTTTACATACTGATTTTAATTTTTCTCCTTCTGGACAAGTATAGGTCACTTCAGATTTAAAAGTGGTGGTATTGTAGGACTTCTTGGCACCAATAACGTCTTTTGGAGGTCCACAGTTAACTTTTTGGTAAACTGAAAGATAAGAGAAATTGATATCAGTGGTGCATGTGTACCAGGAGTGGCTGAGAACAAGATCAGGACGAATTTAGAATAAAAAATATTGACTAAAACAAACTGAAGACATCTGAACACCTGATGAGGTTCATGACTGATGAGGTTCATGACTGATGAGGTTCATGACTGATGAGGTTCATGACTGATGAGGTTCATGACTGATGAGGATCGATGACTGTCACCTGTGCCAGTGGAGCGCTAACAGTACCATCCGAGTGGGATCACTGCCAGAGCAGTGGTCTCACTTCCGTGCCAGTGGCACGTAAAAAGAACCATTTGAGTGCCATCGTTTCCAGCTTTACCTTACTGGCACTTGTACTGGCGGCATGTGAACAAAACATTGGACTGACTCCTGTGCAGGTGGCACGTAAAAAACACCATTTGAGTGTGGCCATTGCCAGTACTGCTGGACTGGCCCTCATGCCGGTGGCACGTAAAAAGCACCCACTACACTCTCGGAGTGGTTGGCGTTAGGAAGAGCATCCAGCTGTAGAAACTCTGCCAGATCAGATTGGAGTCTGGTGTAGCCATCTAGTTTGCCAGTCCCCAGTCAAATCATCCAACCCATGCTAACATGATAATGATGATAATGATGATATATATATATATATATATATATATATATATATATATATATACACATACACACTACACACATATCTGTAAATACACAGGTATACAATAAATAAAATGGAAGCACTCTACTAACCTGGGTTAATCAAATATATATCCCAATTTCCATCATTGGGTTTAAGTACATCATTCAACTGAGTCACCTTACTCAGATCACACAACTTAGCTTCAGCATTGTACTGGTATGAATTACATTCTATATATTGTTGACAAGAATTTTCACACTCCTTTAAGGTCTTATCCTTAAGCTGTCCTAAAGTAGCTTTGCTCGGCACGCTAACTTTTTTAAACATAACAGGTTTGTTAGCTGGAAAAAGAGAGAACAAGGAATACATTTTATACTCCTCCAACCACCCAACACACACATTCATATATTAGATATTGTAAAAAGTATCTGTACAAAATTATGTAAATGGATGATTTATAATTAAGAAATAATTGATTCACAAAATGTCACCTTAACCAGATTCCATGTGAGCTGTAGAACATCTTGAAACTTATTTCAAAACATATCTCAATACTTACAGTGTTTTACACTGGAAAATAATTTTGTGGATGGATACTGTTTTTATTTTTATGTATCCTCCACTTATAAAATAATGCAACACAAGGCTTTCCCATATTTTACTCAAAGTTTTGATTGCTGGTACTTGTGCATAATCATCTATTTTAGATATATCTATAAACTAGCATTTGTGGGCAGTTGCAGCAGCAGTAGTAGTATTAGTAGTAACAACAGCAACATGTCAGAGAAGTTGGTGTTGACATGAGAGCAGAGCAAGCCCCAAAAAACTGTTCTGCTGGGAGCAGCTATGATTTTGCGATTGATTCTTGGAAGCTGTTAGAATAACTTGTGCCATGCTTCAATGGAAGTAAATAGTGTTAACTTTGTTTGGCCAAGAAGACAATGACTGAAAAAAAATTTACACGATCAGGGTGCCTTCTTGAATTCAAAGAGTGAAATTTTTGGTCAGTACCCTCATGACAGAAAACTTATTTTGGAAAGGTGGTCTTCCCCATTTGGAGACTAGTCAACAAAAAAATGTACACAAGCTGACCTATTTCAGACACAGCAGTAATCATTCAAGGAGAAGTAGCTCTCTCCCTATCAGAATGCTCTTTTCTTACATAAAATACAATTGAAATCATGCATAAAAGTGTTCAAGAGGAACAAGTTCACTATTTCCATTTCCTAATATTGCTCTTTGTTTTTCAGGAATATGTCTCTGTCTTTCTGTAAAGACAGAGACATGTCAATGTCTTTACAGAAATGGTTGTCTGTACATTATGAATTACAAATGGAATCACAAATTTCAGAAGTAAGAGGAAAAGAGAATTGCAATAATAAAATGCACAGAATAATTACCTTTTACTCGTTGGTAGTAATCTCTGCTTTTGACTGTTTTCATTTTCTTGGTGGAAGCTGCTGATTGCCTTGATAAGAAACATTTTCCATCATCTTTGTTTATTTCAAATGATAAACATTTTTCATCAGTCAAACACGCTTCTGCACAAGCATCTGCTGTTACATTTTTCTCCTTTAACAATGTTTTCCCAGATACATCCAGAGCTGCATCTTTTACTTTCACAAAATTGATCTGAGAAACTGGAATTAAAGGAAACTTTACAGGAGTGTAAATAACAACAACAATAGTAACAATTTCTTATACAATAATCCTTTGACTATCACAGGTGTTACGCTCCAAAACCACCCACAATAGGTGAACATCCATAAAGTAGAAACAATACTGTACTGTATATTTTTTTAATCATTTTTATAATTTGTATATATATCTATTCTATTATAAATGCAAAACAACACCACTGAAGAATCGACGTAAGCTTAAATAATAATAAACTGCAATAGGCAAACTGTGATATGGTGAGGGATTTCTGTATAGAAAAGCAACAAAAATATGAGGTAGGAGTTAAATGATTAAATTGGCCAGTAAACTTGACTGGTATTGTATTTCAGTGGCCTTAGAAGGGCAAAGTTAACATCAGCAGGATTAGAAGTTAGACATTAAAGAGCCAGAACAAATACCACAGCACATTTTGTCTGATGCTCTAATGATTCTAGCAATCCATCCCCCTAAAATACAAAAATAATTATTATCATTGCTGAAGTTACTAATTTTAATGATAAACACAATACCACGGATTCTGCAGTGAGAATACATGAAAATATATCAACCTCAGTACTTGTTTTATCAATCTCAGAAGTATGAAAGGTGAAGTACATCCAGGTGGGATTTGAACCCAGAATGTAAAAGGATGTAACTAAATGTAATTAGTAATGGCAAGGTCTATAACCCATTACTTTACTCTTTTACAATGTTTTTCCTGGGAAAACAAAAGTAATTCTTTTCTATCATCATCTAGCGAATAAATATAAACATGTAGTAAATGTGGACATTCACAACTTGATGTAGCAGCTAAGAAATTTTGATTAATTAACATTATACTTTTAACGAAAGAAAAAGAGTGATTATCTTTATGAAGTCGTCACTTTTGAATTTCATGACCAGAATAAGATATTAACTATAGCAAATGAGATTGTTAAGTGAATGAGTTTGAAATGTCAGACAATGATGACTTCCTCCTTGGTCAATCCCTCATCTGCATTTGTAAATTTCACTTGTAGAGAGGGCAGGGATGGAGAGGAACATACTGTTCTCAAGGTAAATTACTGAAAGCAAAGTAAGGACAGTAAAAATGGCTTGAGTGGATGGGGATTACAGATGAACTATTTACATTACCTTTACAGGCTTCTGCCACTGGAGTCCATTCATTGTTTTTTTCACATACTGACTTTAGTTGTTCTCCCTCTGGACAAGTATAGGTCACTTCAGATTTATAGGTGGTGGTTTTGTAGGACTTTGATGCACCAGTAACTTCCTTTGGAGCGCCACAGTTAATTTTTGCATAAACTGAAATTAAGAATAGAAATTGATACCAATGTTGCATGAATATTATGTGTGTGCTCTGCTCAATATATAGGAAAGGTGTTGGTAGGAATTCCATATGGTGTATCCAGTGCAACATATGGACACATCAGAGGTGCACTGGAATCACAGGAAGGTTAACAAAGAAAGAAGTCTTTGTATGTGATAGATGTGTAGGAACAATAAACACACAGGAACTGGATTTTCTGAAATGCCCAGGAGGTTCCCTAGAGGTTGTAAATAGTGTCTGTTACCTTGGTGACCTAACTAGCAGAGGAAGAGGATGTTAAAAATGGATAATTGTTAGAATAACAAGATGGAGAAAGTTCAGAATGCTGTAACCTCTGGTGGCACTAAAAGGTCTCTCACTATGAGTGAAAGGCAAATTGTGTGTTACTTGTGTATCATCACCAAGAATACATGGCAGTGGGACAAAGGCCATGAATACAGAGGATGTGCAAAGACTAGAGAGGAAATGGAGCTGTTAAAAATTTGCTTCAGAACAAAGGATGAAGTCTGGTAAATGGAAACTATGGATGTCTGCTGGAGGGAACAGACTACCACATTTCCACTTTTTTGTTGGGAGACTTAACCTATCACCCAATTTAATACTTTGCCCTTGGATAGAATTAATGATGACCACCCTGATGCAAACATCTGGGGAAGTATCTGGTCTGAGAACAACTTCCTTTGTCTCTCCCATTAGCCACAAACACTGTGTAAATTGTCAGAGAGTCAGCTAGACTTCCTCTGGCAAAGACATTTTGCACAAAAATAAAGTAAGATTACCCTGACAGTGACAAAAAAATGGAAGTTATTTACATTACCTTTACATGTAGAATTTACTGGAGACCATTTACTATCCTTTTTACAGACTGATTTTAATTCATCTCCTTCTGGACAAGTGTAGGTCACTTCAGCTTCATAAGTGGTGGTATTGTAGGACTTGTTAGCACCAACAATGTCTTTTGGTGGTTCACAGTTAATTTTGGAGTAAACTGAAATTGAAAGGAGAAACTGGTGTCAATGGTGAGAGCATGTTTGGAAGAGGGTGAGAATAAGGAGATAATGACAATCTTACAATGAAAGGTATCGAGTGAAATAATCAGAAGACATCTGAACGCAAATATATACATAGATGCAAGTACACATATAAAAATGTATGTATGTACATGTATGTATGTATGTATGTAGGTAGGTATGTATGTATGTATGCATTTTCTTCTCTTTCTCTTTTTAATTTGAGGTTAAATTTTGACCAGCCACCTACATGGTAGCAAGGTTATGAAGGAAAGCATCTTCTACTAAACATTATCCTTTAAATCTTAAGGTCTTGCAGATTTTTATTGTCACAGATATCATGATTATTTGTAGCATATGAATGTTGTTTTGCAAACAACTTGCACATGCAAGTGCTACCAGTCAAAAGCTGCACATACCGGAAGCCAGCAAGAGTAAGGGGTCATCAGGAGAGAATGCATACTGTTTTGGTGCCTACCTCCCGACAGCATCATTGCGCACCATCCCGCCTCACTGATACAAGGCTCTGCTTGCTAGATCAACTGGTTATCAAATAAAGCTCAATATTCTTCTAGACAATGAGTTAGGCCAAACAATAGTAGTAGTCGCATCACACTGTAACCAACAAATCCTCTACATCTGACTTCGATTGAAAAATGTTCCACTTTCCAGCCTGCATCCTTACAGTCCTCAAGGAGGTTTACATAGTGGTCAATCTTTTGAACCTGAGCAATGTCCATGTTATCTTCATGAGGAACCGTTAACTTGACTAGATTCACCACTTTCTTTCTTTCACACTACATTAAAATGTCCATTTTTTCGTAACTGGGATGGGAAAGAGTCCCTGGCACTCTGGTATACCTGCAGCTACCTCCCAATAGCTGTTCCATTTTATGATAAAATTATTTTAGCATTTTCTACCTTGTCTTATTTTCTTTATACATATCAACTCGTGTGTAACTTTTTTTACTTCTACACACACACACACACACACACACACACACACATATATATATGATAGGTGCATGGCTAACATTTTCACATTATGTAAGGGTAGATGAGTGTAGCTAGGAAGAAAATAAAGATAGTAGTGAATGGTCGCCAGGTTAAACCTCACAATTTACAAGAAGATGAGTATAAGAGAGGATATGTACAGAGGATCAGTGAGGAGTAAGAAGGGGGAAAGTAATTTTATAAGTGAGTGAGGGGAGAGCAAATGATGGAAACAGATGAGGCTAGAAGTGAATGTAGTAAGTGATGAACAAAGGTGAATATGCAGTTGGTGGTAAATGTCCATATGAAGAGGGTATAAGATGAGAAAGATAGATGTGGTTTAAGAAGATGTCAGAAGGTAGATGGGAGAAGGGCAAAGTGTAGGAGTAGTGGAGAAAGAGATGCTGAGGTACTTATGGTTGGCTGATAGCAGATATGTGAAGTATTATGATGGAGTTTGGCAGAGAAGAGGGAGAGAGAAGTGAGGTGACAGACAGGAAGTGACCAATGAAAATAGTGTGGAAAGGGAAGATAACAAGAATGAAGGATGGAAGTGGTACCAGTAGGGGATGGGGGAAGGGAAGGAGGAACCTGGTAGCACAAAGAATGGATGGGGGAAATGATATATGCGAACTCTGCTCTCAAGTCATTACAGGTGCCAATTAGTGCTACAAATAGAGAAGTGATGGAGGGATGGGTGTTAAGGTGGGGTTAGTGTAATGAGATTTGGGGAATGCTTGATGAAGCAGCATTAGTTTAGGGGCAGGGCCTGGCATGCACAAGAATAAATGAAATGCTTTTAGAACATCATTTTTGCTGCAATGAATGGTTCTTCTCAAGTACTCTGCTGTCACTCACACACAAAAAGCACAATATATTTTATGCACAGCACCCATAAGTCTGAAGTACTGTAATATGATTTATCATTGCTAATGCTTTCCAATATATATATGTGACACACTCATATGCATATATATAGAGAGATATACAAACATGCATATAAAAATAAAATGGAAATATTCTGCTGACCTGGATCAATGATGTAAACATCCCTATTTCCATCACTGGGTTTAAGTTTATCAGTCAAATGAGTCACATTACTCAAATCACAGACCTTTTCTTTCTTATTGTACTCATATGAATTACATTCTGAATGTTGAAGGCAAGCTTCATTACACTTCTCTAAGTTCACATTCTTAAGTTGTCTTAAAACATCCTGCTCAGGTATGCTAACTTTATGAAGCTTAATTTTTGTATCATCAGCTGGAAGGAAAAAGAAGAGAAAACAATAAGTACATTTTATACCCACACTCAAAACAGATGCACACATACACACACACTCTACACATTATAATGCATGCATCACGTAATTTTGAAATGGTATAACTGTTATATGAGGTGATATCAAAAACTCCCAACACTTGAAAGACTATTGAAAGTTAGTAGATACCTAAGGTTACAGGTATATAAGATAAAGGTCACAGTTTTAACACTGATCAACAGCAAATCATGGAAGGTGCTCATCTTGCTTGTGGAAAATGACTTCCAGGCTGGATTCCAAAGGTGGCAGGAAAACTGGAACTGGTGTACTGCTGCGTAAGGTGACCATTTCAAAGCAGATGATATTAAAACTTAGGAAAATAAGTTATTTTTTATTAAACACCAGTAGTCTTGGAACTTTTTGAGAATGTCCTAAAAATATTCACAGTTCCTAAAATTGCTTATACAAGGAATGTGTCTATGCCTGTCTTTATAGGTAAATTTGTCAATGTCTTAACAGAAATGGTTGTTTATATATTATGAAGTACAAATGGAATCACAAATTTCAGAAATAATAGAAAAGAGAATTCCAGTGATAAAATGCAAACAATAATTACATTTTATCCGTTGGTAGTAATCTTTGCTTTTGTCAGCTTTTATTTTCTTGGTGTGATCTGCAGTTTTCTCTGATAAGAAGCATTTTCCACTTCCTTTGGTTATTTCAAATGATAAACAATTTTCATTGGACAAACATTTTTCAGCACATTCATCTGTTGTTACATTTTTCTTCTTCCACAGTTTTTTCTCAGGTACATCAAGAAATGCATCATTTACTTTCACAAATTCGCTCTTAACATCTAGATTTAAAATAAAATTTCAATCAATGAAATACAAGAATAATAATATTATTTGCTATTATAGCAAGAAGCCTAAATCTTTGTGGTAGGAGAGGGTTGATTAAATTGTCCACCTACACTTGATTGGCATTGTATTTAACATCAGCAGAATTTGAAATCAGGCATTAAAGAGCCAGAACAAATACCACAGCACATTTTCTCTGATGCTCTAATGATTCCATCAATCTATCATCTTTAATGACAAGAATTATTATAATTATTATTGATGTCACTGATATTAATGAATGGTTATGAACTTAAACGCAAGGCCACTCTGTCTGTGGTGAGAATACATATGACTAGATTGATCTCACTACTTGATTAGTGTTCATCAGGTGGGATTTGAACCCAGAATGTAAAAGAATGTAACTAAATATGGCCAGTCATGAGAAAGATTATAGCCAATGACTTTATTCTTTTGCAATGTTTGACCTGAGACAACAAAAATAATTTTTCTCTCATCTCATCTAGTGAATAAATATAAATAGAGATGTCTGGTGCCTTGCTGCTTCAAAAATTAGCTACTTTACTATTTGTTTTCTATGCAGGAAGTGACCATGGGTATTTATCCCCTAGTTGTTCTTTTAGTGTAAATATGTGCTGAGTGGTGTGCGCCAATGATCTGCGTTTGATTCTCAGTCTAAATTAGTCCACTTTACATAGTCAGTTACTGCCCATGAGAAAGACATGATGGGGGTTCTTCAATTAGCCCTAGACCGACATCCATCTACATTCAAGAATTTTGCCTCAACATCTTCAACATCATTATCAATGTATAGTAATGAGAGAATTGGAAGAAAAGCTTTAAATTGTGTATTTCGGGTCTTTTGGATATCAGTTCAAATGAAGCCAGAGTTCACTTTGCCTTTCATACTTGTTGGAGGTCAATGACATAATGTATATATCAAATTATAAGGCTGATGGTATTGACTAAACAACTCTCATCAAAACTTACCTTTGTGTATAAATCAGGAAACATTATTATTAATAATGTAATTAAAGGGTATGAAGTGGAAAATAACAAGAAGTCTGTTTTAAAGGGCTGCTGAGTTTTACAAAATAAGGACTCATGGAAGTATATTGTAAAAAGTTTGGGATGGCTGCAAAAGTTAGAAATTAAGAGAAAAACTATCAAGATTTGCCAAGGAATAGCTACAGAGGTAAGAAGTTTACCTAACAACAATGTAGTTTTGTCTGTGGTTAAGGATTTGCTTCACAACTCAGCTTTGTGCATGAAATCTGGTTGCTGGAAATCTGAAATCTGGTTGTGCAAGCTTGTTTGTGACAAGTTTCTACACTTTCAGCTTTTGTTTGGCAGACTTAACCCATCTACCAATTTAATATCATTATCTACCCCTTGGGTAGAATTAATGGAGTTCACTCTGTTGCATAATTTGTGGAAATGTCTTCCACATACCAACCACAGACACTTAGAAAATTAATATGGAGTCAACCAGTCTTCCTCTGACAAAGATATTTATTACAAAAGTAAACAAAATTACTTAGACAGAGACAACAAAGAGAAGCTATTTATGTTACCTTTACAAATAGATGTTATTGAAGTCCACTTATTGTCCTTTGTACACACTGACTTTAGTTTTTCTCCATTTTGGCATCTATAGGTCACCTCAGATCTATAAATGGTGGAATTGAAGAAAGTCGATCCACGAGCAATATCTTTTGGAGGTCCACAGTTAATATTTGAGTAAACTGGAAATGGTAAAAGAAACTGATATGAATGGTATGTGAATCTTAGGAGGAGAACGAGAATGAGGAAATGGTAATATTACAAGAAAAAGTATTGAGTGAATCAAATAGAAAAAAATTACATTCAGATATAAATACATGCACACAAATATACATGTATGTATATACGTATATAGTGTAATGCTGTCATCATTACAATATATAAAAACAAAGGGGAAAAGTCAGAAAGAGAAGGAACAAAGAGAGAAAAAGAAAAAATTGCTGTCATTGAATACACTCCACTGACCTGGGTTCATGAGGTGTATATCCCATCCATCTTCGTTGGGTTTAAGGTCATGAGTCAGGTGAGTCTTATTACTTGGATCACAGTAACTATATTTTTCATGGTACTCATAAGATTTACATCCTGGAATTTGAAGACAAGCACGATCACACTCCTTTAAACTGATTTCTTTAATCCGATCAGGTGAATCATGCCCTGGTATGGCAGTTCTTTTTAATGTAAAGACATCATCATCGGCTAGATAAAAAAGAAATGAAAGAAAACAAAAAAGACATTTTATAGTCACACATGCATATTAAATATTATATAGCATTTAGTGCATTATTTGTTTTAAATGATGATGATTATCATCATCATCACCATCATCATTGAACATTCATTATCCATGCAAGTATGGGTTGCACATGCCTGCATTATAAACAAATAATTGATCTACAAAATGACAACTTAGTCAGAATTCATGTGAATGTAAAACATCTTCAGGCTCATTTCAAACATTGTTTCAAAATTTAAGTTGCCTGTAATCCATTTGTGCTTTCCTTTTCTAATGGTGTGCTTTTGTTGAATCTAAACATAGTTCAAAAGATGGACAACCAGCATGTGAAGTGTCCTTATGGTAATTTAATCTTAAACAAAAGCACACCATCAGAAGAGGGGTGTACAAATGTATTATCTACAGCCTAAAACAGTGAGGCAAGGTTCCATGTGTGTCTCATGATGTACTAGAATTCACATTAATTTTGAGAAGGATATCTCATGTCAAAAAATAGTTTGATCGATGGATTCTATTTTTATAATAAATTGTCCATTTAGAAAATAATGAACCAGATGAGTTTCAAATATTTAAAATAAAAATTTCAATTATAAGGTACTTATATTATCTAAAGTTTTAAATATATAACATAATAGAAGTATTTGAAATAATAATTCTTTTGTAAAGCTTGTACATAACATATGAGTAAGCTAGGGAAATAATCATTTTCTTCTGTTATTTTGTGTATCAGATTACGGAGGAGAGGAACAAATAGCAAGATACTGTGCAAAAGCCATGCTACCTAGCAGTATGTCTTCCATCTCATTACATTTCAAGTTCAAACTCTGCCAAGAAAAACTATTTTTCATCCTTCTGATTTTGATGAATTATGAAATCTATCAAGAACTGGGGGTCAGCAGTATGAACTAATACTGTCCCCTCAAAACTGCTGGCCTTGTACCAAAATTTGAAGTGATTTCTACCACCACTACTACTCAGATTTAAGAAACATAAGAGCTTCCTTTCTTACAGCCACCAGCACATGAAAAGCAACTTCAATCATGCATAAAAGTGTTTAAAGTGAACAAATTCTGTTTGAGAATGTCTTAACAGAACCACATTTCCTAATATTGCTTTTCTTTCCGAGGACTACGTCCATATCTGTCCTTATAGATAAACCTGTCAATGTCTTTACACAAATGGTTGTCTATATACTATGAAGTACAAATGGAATCACAAATTTCAGAAAAAGAGGAACATAAAGAGTAATTACGTTTTACTCGTTGGTAGTAATCTCTGTCTTTGGCTGATTTTATTTTCTTGGAGGCAGCTGCAGTTTCCTTTGATAAGTAACATTTTCTATTTTCTTTATTTATTTCAAACGATAAACAATTTTTTTCAGAAAAGCATTTTTTGGCACAGTCTTCTGCTGTTATATTTTTCCTATGCCACAACAATTTCTCAGGTACATCCAGTGTTCCATTTTTTACTTTCACAAAATATTTCTTAGCAACTGGAATAAAAAAATTAAAAAATTAATATGAAGAGAAACAACAACAATAATTTAATTTATAATGTAGAAAGAAGGACAAAAGTTTAAGGTAAGAGTTAACTGGTTAAATTGGTCCCTATATTTGACTGGGATTTTATTTTATTGGCCCTGACAAAGCAAATTTGACATCAGCCAGATCTGAACTCAGAAGTCAAAGAGCCACAATATATACCACAACACATTTTGTCTGATGTTCTGATGATTCTCTCAATCCATCACTACTCAGCATCATCATCATTTAATGTCCACTGTCCATGCTGGCATGGGTTAAAAATATTTATAATTATTGTTGATGTTACCAATATTTATGATAGCAGTTCCTAGATTTTTATTGTTTTACTTGTTTCAGTCATGTGACTGCGGCCATGCTGGAGCATCGCCATTAGTCGGAAAAATCAACCACGGGATTTATTCTTTGTAAGCCTAGTACTCACTCTGTCAGGGTCTTTTACCAAACCGCTAAGTTATGGGAATATAAACGCAGCAGCATCAGTTGTCAAGCAATGGTGGGGGTACAAACACAAGACACGCACACACATATATATGACATTTATTCTTTCAGTTTCCAAGTACGAAATCCACTCAGAAAGTTTTGGTCAACCTGAGGCTATAATAAGCATATATATATATATATATATACAGTAGTTGACATACCTGGTAATTCCTGGGAAAGCAAGCTTATCCCTTGGTTCCATTCTCATACTTGTTTCGCTAATCCAGTAACAACAATACAAAGTATGTAGCCCTTAAAACGGTTTTTGTGTATTTATTGAGAATACCAAACTGTCTTACAAAGTATTTGTTTTTAGGAATTCTCAATAAGTTATGAATACCCAAATTGTGAAGTCAGTTATGTAATAACATGAAATTAATTACCCTATAATAAAAATTCAGATAAAGTAGCTCCGAAAAGGGCTTTGATACATTCTGAGAGTATATAGATTTTAGGAGGCAATACTAATAAGGTATGTATACTAAAATTGTGAAACATGTTATGTAATAACAGGCTAATTAGACATGAGATAATAACAATTCAAAGTAATTAATTGTGAAAAAAAGCTTTTGTGCGTTCCCAGAGAATATTACCCTCAGCAGCGCTAGTGTTGGTATATTCGTGAATAAGTCACTAACTGAAATAAGTGGATCTATTGTTTAGGAGAATACTATTTACTTGTTTAAGCGTTGTATTGGATAAATTAAGAAAAATAACTAAAATAGTTCAAATACTAAGAAATAAGAATACTGAAAATGAATGGGTTATTTCCCTTGGTGGTTATTTCCAGGAGGGGATGGGTTATTTCCCTTGGAAGCTAAAAAATAATTACTCCCAGTGTTCACTCACGCCCAAATGTTATACCTCCTGCCGTTTACCCGAACATTTTTCGAAATCAACTTATACTTAAAACCTCCCCAGACGCATAAGCAATGTGCATGTGAAGTTTAAGAAAAACTGGTCAAACCATTTTGGTGCAAAACGAGGACATACTGATATACACACAGAGACATTTTCAATTTTAATATGTAAGACACACATAAGCATGCACATAAAAATAAAATGAAAATACTCTACTGACCTTTATCAAAGATGTAAGTATCCCCATTTCCATCATTGAGTTTAAGTTTATCAGTCAAATGAGTCCCATTACTCAAATCACAGATCATTTCTTTCTCATTGTACTGATATGAATTACATTCTGGATGTTGATGGCAAGCTTCATTACACTTCTTTAAGTTCACATTCTGAAGCTGTCCTAAAATATCTTGCTCAGATATGCTAACTTTATGAAGCTTAATTTTCTTATCTTTGGCTAGAAAGAAAAAAGAAAACAAAGAGTAAATTTTATGCCCACACTCAAAACAGATGGGGACACACACACACACAAACATTGGCTTTTGCAGTTCTCTTAATCATAGTAAATTTCTCAAACATAATGACAATGTATATTCGTTAAAAAAACTACATAAGCTATTTAATATACATGTATAACACTGAATCAAATCAAATTTAGGATACACGCATACACACACACACACACACACACACACACACACACACACTCTCTCTCCCTCCCTCTCTTTGTCTTGTCTTGGGAGTAGGCTTGGTGAGTTAGTTTGAGGTTAGGCTGGGCAGATTCTTAAGTCTTTACATAAAACAGGAGAGGAAGGTGAAATTTTCCATGTTGAGTTCTAAACCTTTTCATGGTATCATAGTGCATATTACTTGAAATTTCTAGGTTACTGTCTCTGTATAAAGCTGATCTGTGAAAGTACTCAAACTTCTTGAGGCTACCCAGGATAAATATTGCAGTTAAGTTTGCTATTTAATTCTGATGAAAGTTTCTTGTAGATATACAGAGGAATGGCTCACTTTTCTTTTTGATCCAGAAGAATTCATCGCATTAACAATGTCATCCTAGCATTCATGAGTATTCTAATACTGTGATCACTAAACCTAGTACAAGGTTTCAAGAAAGAAGGATTTCAACTGTAAAGGACCAAATCCTTGCAGTAAAACTGAGTGAATTTGCTAGTTGGTCAGTTCTTAATACTCTGAGACTGTTCGGAAAATAGTAACTTATTTTAGGCAGAGAAGTTTCTTTAGTCTCAGCAGACAACTTCTCTAATTCACTTTATGTTGTATAAATGGTTGGCAATAAAAAGTACATTTTGCTATAACAACCATGACAAAATATAGGAGTTACACAATTACATAAACTGGCATTACTTCGGTTAGTCTGCATATCAGATAATGAAGGACAACACCTAATGCCGAGATATGGTGCAGCAATAGCAATGTCTAAGCCATGCCAACATACACAAATGTAGTAAAAGCTGTTGTTATCACAACTACTTCTGCTTCACCCACTACCACAACAAGCACCAGCACCAGTGCCACAACCCTACTACTACTACTACTACTACTACTACTACTACTACTACTACAGAAAAAAAAAGAAATTCTTTTCTTACATAAAACAATCACTGAAAATATACATAAATGTTCCAGGTGAACAAATGCTTTGTGAGAATGCTCTAACAGTATCTACAGTTCCTAAAATTGCTTGTGTAAAATGTGTCTATGCTTGCCCTTAGAGGTAGACAAATGTTTTTACAGAAATAGTTATCTATATATTATGAAGTACAAATGGAATCACAAATTTCAGAAATAATGGAAAAGAGAACCTACTATAATAATACTCTTGAGTCTTTCTTCATCACAACATATGAGTGAGAAAAGAAGAGGTGATAGATGAATAAGGAAGGAAGGGGTGAAAAAAATCAAACAGAATTTCAACTCTGTGTGAGTATATGTGTGTGTATGTAAAAAGGGAAGTATGTGAATGTCTGTGTGAGTGTGTGTGTGCAATGGAAATGAGATGGTGATATAATAATACTCTTGTAATCTTGTGTTTTTCTCCGTCACAACATATGAATGAGAAAGGAAGGAAGGGGTGATAAATGAATAAAGAAGGAAGGAGTGATGGCAAAATGGGAATGTTTGTATATGAGAGTGAACATTCAGCATGGCCACAGCTCATGAGCTGAAACTAGATAAAATGAAAATGAATTCAATGCTGAAAAGAAAAATCAAATAACATTTCAGCGCTGTGTGAGTATATGTGTACATGTGTGTGCATGTAGAAGGGAAGAATGTGAATTTTTGTACAAGTGTTTATTATATACCTTATTTCTATATAAAATAGTACAATTAGCTGTCATTTTTGACGGCACGGGACCAGCTAGTTCCAGTAATAAAATACAAAGAATAATTACATTTTATTCGTTGGTAGTAATCTCTGTTTTTGTCTGTCTTTAAATTGTTGGAGGTAGCTGCAGTTTTCTTTGATAAGAAGCATTTTCCAATTCTTTTGTTTATTTCAAATGATAAACACTCTTTATCAGAGAAACATTTTTTTGCACAGGCTTCTGCTGTAACCTTTTTCTTTTTCCACAATATTTTCTCCGGTACATTAAGAGATGAATGGTTTACTTTCACAAATTGATTCTTAAAATCTAGATATAGAATAAAATTTAGACCAATGAAATACAACAAGAATATTAATTTTGGTTTCAAATTTTGGCACAAGGCCAGCAAGTTCGGAAGTGAGGTAAGTTGATTACATAGATCCCCAGTGTTCAACTGGTACTTATTTTATTGATCCCGAAAGGATGAAAGGCAAAGGCTGAATTTGAACTCAGAACCTAAGGACAAACGAAATGCCACTAAGAATTTTGGTGAGTGTGCTAATGATTCTGCCAGCTCAACACCTTAAAAAGAATAATAATATTAATTTCTGATATAGAAAGAAGCCCAAATCTTTGAGGGAGGATGGGTTGATACCATGATAATTGCTGCTCACCCTCCTTTAACAGTGAAGAAAAGGCAGTTTTTCTTATCTAATAGTTATAGCAAAATGGTTGTATGGTGGATGAAGTTAAAATATCTAATGACACAGTTTGGTTAATCACTCATATGCATTTTTAAAGTATCACTTGTAAAACAGATAAATATGGTAAGGAAGACTGGATAGGGACCACAGTGCATAAACCTGTAGTTTAGGTTACAAAAATTGGAGCAAACATTCGTCCTGGGAGTTCCATCCCAATAATTGCTTAACATGCTCCATTTGTCCTGAGAGATGAGCCTAACATTCAATGATGGGGGTTCTTCAATTAGCCTTAGACCGACATCCATCTACACTCAAGAATTTTGCCTCAACATCTTCAACATCATTATCAACGTATAGTAATGAGAGAATTGGAAAAAAAGCTTTAAATTGTGTATTTCGGGCCTTTTGGATATCAGTTCAAATGAAGCCAGAGTTCACTTTGCCTTTCATACTTGTTGGAGGTCAATGACATAATGTATATATCAAATTATAAGGCTGATGGTATTGACTAAACAACTCTCATCAAAACTTACCTTTGTGTATAAATCAGGAAACATTATCATTAATAATATAATTAAAGGGTATGAATTAGAAGATAACAAGAGTCTCAGAAGTCTGTTTCAGAGGGCTGCCGAGTTTTACGAAATAAGGACTCATGGAATTATATTGTAAAAAGTTTGGGATGATGATATAAAGTATGGCTGAAAAAGTTAGAAATTAAGAGAAAAATTATCAAGATTTGCCAAGGAATAGCTACAGAGGTAAGAAGTTTACCTAACAGCAATGTAGTTTTGTCTGTGGTTAAGGATTTGCTTCACATCTAAGCTTTGTGCATGAAATCTGGTTGCTGGAAATCTGAAATCTGGTTGTCCAAGCTTGTTTGTGACAAGTTTCTACACTTTCAGCTTTTGTTTGGCAAACTTAGCCCATCACCCAATTTAATAGCAGTACTTGGCCCTTGGGTAGAATCAATAGAGTTCACTTTGTTGCATAATTTGTGGAAATGTTTTCCACATACCAACCACAAACACAGACAATTAATATGGAGTCAACCAGTCTTCCTCTGACAAAGACATTCATTATAGAAAGTAAACAAAATTATTTAGAGACAACAAAAAAGGAGCTGTTTATGTTACCTTTACAAAGAGATATCATTGGAGTCCATTTTTTGTCCTTTCCACAAGTTGACTTGAACTTTTCTCCCCCTGGACAAGTATAGGTCACCTCAGATCTATAGATGGTGGAATTGTAGGACTTCGATGTGTGAGCAATATCTTTTGGAGGTTCACAGCTAATATTTGAGACAGCTGGAATTGAAAAGAGAAACCGATATGAATGGTATGTGGATCTTAGGAGGATGAGAGTGAGGAGAAAATGGCAATATTACAATAAAAATTATTGCATGAATCAGACAGAAGAAATTTGCATTCAGATCTAAATAGATAAATACATACAAATATACTTGTTTGTACATATGTATGCATGTACTTGTATATAATGTGTGTGTGTGTTTGTATACATTTGTGTTTTATTGTAGGTATATAATGTTTATATTTACATGTCAAATAATTGAGTGTTTACGTGTGAGTGTATATGAATATAAATAAATTACGTATGATAGGACTTTCTATTTCTGTTAACATGTCTGTCTGATGAGTTTGTTATTTATGATCATAACTTTGGCAGCCATTTGTGTAAAATGTGTGTATGTGATCGAGAAAAAAAACTAAAAACATATTTGAAATTAGCATTAAAAAAGGGTTCAGAATCCCCTAGAAGTAGGCAATCATCATTTACTTCATTTAAAAATGCAGACTTCTGTTATTTTTGCATTGAGCGTTCTATACAAGCCATATGTATGCTAGATGCTAATAAGCTATTGAACTAATGTACATGGGTGTGTGTGTGTGTGTGTGTGTGTGTGTGTGTGTGTGTGTGTGTGTGTGTGTGTGTGTGTGTGTGTGTATTATAAACATACATATAATACATATGTGCATATGTAGATGCACACAACCTGATGTAGATGCATGCAGACACACATAAAATTTAATGAATACACTCCACTGACCTGGGTTCATGATATGTATGTCCCATCCATCTTTGTTGGGTTTAAGGTCATAAGTCAGGTGAGTCTCGTTAGATGGTTTACAGAATTCTTTTTTTTCATGATACTCATAAGATTTACATCCTGGAATTTGAAGGCAAGCATGATCACATTCCTTTAAACTGATTCCTTCAAGTTGACCAAATGTATCGTGAAATGGTATGGTAGTTCTTTTAAGTGTAAAAACATCATCATCGGCTAGATAAAAAAGAAATGAAAGAAAACAAGAAAGACATTTTATATTCACACACACATATTAAATACTATATAGCATCTGTTGCATAATTTGTTTTAAATGATCATCTTCGTCATCATCATAGAAATCATTTAATGCTCATTTTCCATGCAAGCATGGTTTGGACATACCTGTATTATAAACAAATAGTTAATCCACAAAATTACAATTTAGAATTTATGTGAATGTAGACTATCTTCAGGCTCATTTGTAACCTTGTTTCAAAATTTAAGTTGCATGTAATCTACTGGTACCTTCCTATCTAATGGTGTGCTTTTGTATAATCTTAACATAATTCAAAAGATGGTCAACCAGCATGTGAAGTACCCTTATGGTCATTTAATCTTACACAAAAGCACACCATCAGAAGAAGGGAGTACAAATGTACTGTCTACAACCTAAAACAGACTAAAACAATGCCTGTTGAAAGTGGAGAGGTAAGTGCTGTTGCTCAGAAAATTTATTGAAAAGTGGGTAAGAGCAGCGTGCATGGTCCAAGGAAACAAGCCAGCTCTGTTGAATAGTATGGTCCTGCCTAGAACAAACTTGACATACTGAGTGATGCTGAATAGTTCCTATTAGTGGCCATTCACTCTAACCATGAAGCAGCAAGTATTGTTGTACATTATGGTAATCCAACTTTCAAAACTGGAACTGAAACTCACTGTTTTGAGGACAATAATCAGGTATTATTTGTTAACCTTTTTAAAAGCTTTTGATTCATCTAAATTGGTCAGGGCCCTATCCATACAAGCTTTATTGTCCATTGTTTCTATGATGTACCACATGAAATGGAGGGCATCATGGATAGATATGTTTGTAATGGTGCATGTTTGCACATCACCAATCCAACTGTTGGGCAAGTGCCAAAATTTGACTAACATGTTGGGTTAAATCTTGAAATTTGCATTCAGAGGAGTTATAGGCAAAAATTATCAATGTGATCCCTATTGTTTTAAAAACACAGCACTTTTCTTGCAGTGCCTCATAGGAGGCTTTTGGGGTGGGCACTGAAATCCATTCGGTGACCCAACTTGCCACTCATGAGCAAAATACTGCTGATCTAATAACAAGCGGCCATCATGGCATTCCAAAGACTGAATTCTTGCTTTGTTGCCATGTCGTACCCCTGTCACAAGAGTCCAGCAATGGCTTTTCTTCTCTTGTGCCTTAAAGCATTTGCCTTAGCTGAGACAATCAAGCCTTTGTGCTTTAAACTGAAGAATTATTCAAGGGCCAATCTCACCACAAGCATAGCTGTTGCATTACATTTCATAACTGCTTCAAAGTTTTTAACAAAATCTCTTGTCAAGTTGCTTTGAATGCTATCTAGCTTGATTATATAGATCTATATATTATGAGGTACAAATAGAGTCACACATTTCAGAAAAAGAGGGACAAAGAATAATTACGTTTTACTCGTTGGTAGTAATCTTTGTCTTTGGCTGATTTTATTTTCTTGGAAGTAGCTGCAGTCTTCTTTGATAAGTAACATTTATTTTCTTTATATATTTCAAATGATAAGCAATTGTTTTGAGAAAAGCATTTTGCTGCACAGTCTTCTACTGTAACATTTTTCTTATCCCACAACAATTTCTCAGGTACATCCAAAGTTCCATTTCTTGCTTTCACAAAATATTTCTGAGTAACTGGAAGTAAAGAAAAATTTATAGGAATAGAAACAACAGCAACAATAATTCTAATTTATAATGTAGAAAGAATGACAAAAGTAATAGTTAATCAGTTAAATTGGTCCCTATATTTGACTGGTATTATATTTTATTGGCCCTGACAAAGCAAATTTGACATCAGCCAGATCTGAACTCAGAAGTTAGAGCCAGAACAAGTACCACAACACATTTTGTCTGATGCTCTGATGATTCTCTCAATCCATCACTAACACAAATATTTATAATTATCGTTGATGTTACCAATATTCATGATAACAGTTTCTAACTTAAACATAAATTCACACATTCTGCAATGACTCATGAAAGGAATGGAACTCAATAATTGAATAGAGCTGGTTTTATCAACTACAGAAATATGAGAGGTGAATTATAGCCAAGAGGGATTTGAACCAGGAAACATCCTGCTGGAGGGAACACACTTACACACTTTCTGTTCTTTGATGGAAGAATTTGAGGAGATCTGCCAGAATTTCTCTAACATTGACATTTAACACAAAACTAAAACAAAGATAGAGTCCAAATGAGAAAACATATTTACATTACCTTTACAAGACACTTCTGGAGTCCATTTCTTGTCCTTTTGGCACACTGCCTTTAATTTTTCTCCATCTTGACAAGTATAGTTCACTTCAGATTTATAGGTAGTAGTATCATAGGATTTAGATGCACCAGCAACATTTTTTGGTCGTCCACAGGTAACTTTTGCATGAACTGGAAGTGATAAGAGAAACGGATATCAGTTGTGAATATGTTAGGAGGAGGGTGAGAACAAGGAGATAATGAGAAATTTAGAATAAAAAATATTGACTGAAACAAACTGAAGACATTTGCATGTATACACACACACACACACACAGAGTATATCTTGTGTGTACAGTTAGATGTACAACTGCTACTGTTGAGTTTAGAGCTCTATGTAGATTATCTTCATCCAATTTATATCCAGTATAGTGGTGTGGTTTCTACTGTGCTTAGTAGTAATACTGGTTATGGTATATAGAGCAACACAGACGAAATACAAGTTTATATCATTTGTTCCCCTTGTACACTTAACTGTTGTGGTTGTTTGGAAACCACAAATTGGATGTTCCACATGCAACTAGATGCTTAATCACAAAGGATCATAAGGGGAACGCTTTGTTGCATTATGTTATGGTGGTCAAACATTTAGAGTTGTATAGATGGCAAAACCTATAAGTACACACACACACACACACACACACACACACACACACACACACACACACACACACACACAGTATATCTTGTGTGTACAGTTAGAAAAGGAGAGTAGATAGAGAGCAAATGTCAGAGGGAAATGGAGAGAGAAAAAGTCAAGAGAAAGGGAAAGGAAAAGAGAAAAAAGGGAGAGAAGGCAGAATTTTAATGAAGAAAAGAATGGAAGAAAAAACTTAAATGGTCAATAATAAAAGGGATGGAAAAGTAAAAATATATAAAGAAAAATATATATAAAATGATAAAATAAGTGAAAAATAAATAAATAAATAAATCTTAGAGATAGAGAGATATATATGAGAAGCAAAGTGAAAGAGAAAAAGAGAAAGATAAGAAAACAAGGTGAGAGAGAGGGAGAGAGAGAGAGAGAGAGACGGGGAGGGGAAGACAGAGACACTGAAGAAAGGATGGGTTATGTAATCTTTTATCCTTATCCAATAATCTGTGAAGAAATCAAGAAATCTACAAAGAGTGGATGTGGATATTTTCAAAAGGGAACTGGACATTCTCTAGTCCACGATACCAGATGAACTAATTTCCCAGCATGAAGTACAGATGAGAGCAGCAGTGTCAAACTCCCTCCTATGCCAAATGGGGCAACAACCAGAGTAAAAGCAATAAGCAGGAATGGTGATATAAAATCCCACCACCCTGAAGAAATCAGCCAAATAATAAAACTGCAGGAAAACCACAAAATCATGGTAGTGCCCCAGCATGGCCACAGCCATATTGCTGAAACAACTAAAAGAAACATACATACATCATCATTTAGCATCTGTTATCCATGCTGGCATGGGTTAGACAATTTGACTGGAGCTGGTAAGCTGGAGAGCTGTACTACTGCCGTCTGCTTTTGGCTTGGTTTCTATGGCTGAATGCCCTTCCTAACACCAACCACTCCAAGAGTGTAGTGAGTGCCTTTTATGTGTCATTGGCACAGGTGCCTTTTACAATTCACTGGCAGTGCAGGTATAGCTGTGTGGTAAGAAGTTTGCTTCCCAACCACATGGTTCTGGGTCCTATCTTACAGTGTGGAACATTGGGTGTCTTCTTTTATAGCCCAGATTCAACTAGATTTGGTAGAGAGAAACTGAAAAAAGCCTGTCATATATATATATATATATATATATATATAGGTGTGGCTGTGTGGTAAGAAGCTGGCTTCCTAACCACATGGTTCTGGGTTCAGTCCCACTGCGTAGCACCTTAGGCAAGTGTCTTCTACTATAGCCATGGGCTGACCAAGGCCCTGTGAGTGGACTTGGTAGACGGAAACTGAAAGAAGTCTATCGTATATATATATAAAAAATTTCTATAACCGCTTATATTATTGTTGCTGATATTATCGATCAATTATATCTACTGCAGATAATATTAGCAATAATAATATCATTATGAATATATATATATATATATATATATATATATATATATTATATATATATATATATATATATATATATATATATATATATATATATATATATAGAGAGAGAGAGAGAGAGAGAGAGAGAGAGAAAGAGAGAAAGAAAGAAATTTAGATAGAGTATGAATAATACAGAATACTAAGGTGAGATTGTATAATTTCTTAACTTGAGAACTGTTTCTGGGGAAGGACTCTACTGACCTGGATTAATAATGTATACATCCCAATTTCCTGTGTTGGGTTTAAGTACACCAGTCATGTGAGTCACATTACTCAGATCACATAACTTGTCTTTCTTATTGTACTGAAAAGAATTACATCCTGGATATTGATGGCAGGATTCCTTACACTCCTTTAAGATTTTATCCTTAAGCTGTTTCAAAGTGACCTGCTCTGGGAAGCTAACGTTTCTCAATACAAGAGGCTGGTCATCAGCTAGAAAAGAAGAAAAAACAAGAAGTATATTTTATACTCATCCATTCACCCAATCGCATACACACATTTGTAAAGAATGTGGTGCATAACTTTGTAATTGGACAATTTATTATAAACAAATAACTAATCCACAAAATGGCAACCTAATCAGAATGTATCTGCCTTAGGGTGATGCTGTCAACAATTTTTGTATTTTTCTGTCAATATTACATATTTCAGTAACTGACCAGTTAATGATATTGAAACTGTAAGTGAGGACTGGTATGGCTAAAGTATTGATGTCTTCGATTCTGTTTCTTGCATTCAGATCTGTCTTGAGTATTGCCCTTACTCTGTGATAACTTTCTCTTCTGATATGGTTGGTGATAGGAAGGGCATCTTGCTCTAATAACCATGACAAAATGTTGGAAATACATAACTATATAAATTAGTAGTACTTTTTCTGTTATTTTGTATGGCAGATTATGAAGGACAACAATTACTGATGAGACACTGTGTTGTAATAGCACTGTTTAAGCCATGAAGAAATGAAGAAAATGCTGTTGCTGCTGCTGCTACTACTCCTCCTCCTACTCCTCCTCCTCCTCCTCCTCCTACTACTACAACTACAACTACAACTACTCAAGTTTAAGTAAAACAACATGAATTTCCTTTCTTACATATAAATACAATTGAATGCATGCATAAAGTTGTTTTAGATGAGTAAATGCAGTATGAAAATATCTTAACAGTATTTAAACTTCCTAACATTGCTTATCTACTTTTTCAGGAACATGTCTATAACTGTCCTTATAGATAAGCTTGTCAATGTTTTGACAGAAATAGTTTTCTATATATTATGAGGTACAAAAGGAATCAAATTTCAGAAAAATAGGAAAAAAGAATACAATAATAAAACACAAAAAATAATTACATTGTATTCGTTGGTAGTAATCTCTGTTTTTGCTAGTTTTTATTTTCTTAGATGTAGCTGCAGTTTGCTTTGATAGGTAACATTTTCTATCTTTATTTATTTCAAATGATAAACAATTTTCATCAGACAAACATTGTTTTGCACAGGCATCTGCTGTTACACTTTTCTCGCCCATCAATATTTTCCTGGGTACATCCAGAAGTGCATCTTTTACTTTCACAAAATGGGTTTCAGAATCTAGAGTTAAAATAAAATTTAGGCCAATGAAAAATAGCAACAATAGCAATAACAATGACATTAGTTTCTAACAGAAAGTAGGCCAAATATTTGGGGTTAGAATTGGTCAATGAAATTGGCTTCTAAACTTGACTAGTATTATATTAATATTTTATCAGCTCAGGAAGGACAAAGTTAACATCCAGTACAGAGCGATGTGACAGGGTGATGCCATAGTAGGATTGTGAGAGGTGGGGGGTGCTATACTAAGAGAAGTAAAGCTGAGCTAGGAAGAAAAAAATGAACAGGTAGAAGAAGGAGGTGATACTTAGTGGTTTATTGATGGGGAAACCAAAGGATAGGGGTGAAAGATGGTAGAATAGAGCAATGAAGAGAATACCGTGGAGAACTAACAAATTGAGAAATTGAAAAATGAAATGAGAAAAAAATATTAAAAAACTATCTTAAAGAAAAAGAACAAATTAAAAATTAGAAAATGAAATTAAAATGAAAACGAAAAGATGATGAGAAACAGAGGTATTAGTATAAATATTTATATGAACAGTGAGGAGGTCTTTGGAAATCCTCACTTGAGAAAACCCTGAAAGATTTCTTTTGAAATTTTCAAATTTCAAAGGTTCAAAAATTTCTAAAGTTTAGAAAGTTTAAAAGGTTTAGCAGAAATTAAGAGAAAATATATCAAGGAGTTACAAATTCACAGAAAAACTATCAAGACATTACAAATTAAGAAAAACTATCAGATGAGATATAGTATAATTGTAACAACAATGTGGTATTGGGTAGAGTTTTGTCTGAGTTAAAAATTTTTTTTCACAATTAAGCTTTGTGGATGAAAACTATTAATAAGCCTACTGGAAACAAGTTTCAACACCTCCAGCTCTTGGCTGGCAGACAATCCATTGCCCAATTTAATAGCATCCCTGTCCTTTGTGTAGTATTAATGAAGCCTACTGTGTTGCAAGCATTTGGAGAGGTCTCTGGTTACAGGATAATGTTCTTTCTCCTTCCCACCAACCACAAACATCATGGAAATTGTCATGGAATTAGCCTTTCTTTCTCTGACAATGACATTAACATACAGATAAAACAAAATTACATAAACAAAGACAAGTAGGAACCTATTTATGTTACCTTTACAAGTAGATGGGACTGGAGTCCATTTGCTGTTCTTTTCACATGTTGACTTTATTACTTCTTGATTTGAACAAATATAAGACACTTCAGATTTATAGTAGTCGGTTCTGTAGAACTTCTTAGCACCAACAATGTCTTTAGGAAGCCCACAGTTAATTATGCTGTGATCTGGAATTGTTAAAAGCAATTGATAGAAATGGTGCTTGTATGTATGTTTGGGAGTGAGTTACAAAGGGAAGAAAATGGCTATGTTACAATAAAAGACATTGAGTGGATCAATATGAAGAAATCTGCCTGCAGATATAAATGCATATATACAAACATACAGATGAGTAAAGCAAAAAGAGAAAAGGGAGTAAGAAATGAGCCCCGATGGATCAATACTTGCATACTAACACACACAAACACACATCATCATCATTATATATATATATATATATACACACACATATGTGTGTGAGTGTGTGTGTGAGTGTGTGTGTGTGTGTATGTGTGCGTGTGTGTGTGTATGTATGCATATATATATATATATATATATATACAAAGAGAGAGAGAGAGAGATGTCTATGCACATAGACATATTTGCATTCATATGTGCATAAACATATATACATATGTAGGTATATACCCATATCTATGTATGGGTGTATAAATTTCTTCAATTTCTTTCATCCTGTTTCTTACATTCTAAACTTTTCATAAGTGTGTGTGTGTGTATATGTGTATATATATATATATATATATATATATATATATATATATATATATATATATATATATGTTAAATCTCTGAACGAGGTATTAACAGTAACTGCACGATAAAGTGAAGTATATTTGCCACTTAAATGTGGCTGACCCCGAGGGGTGGATGTTACTGTTGCTTTTAGCCCCAGGAGGACATCTCCTCCAGCTGGCTATCGACACACTTCTGTGTCCTGGCTGTATTTGCCAAGGGAGGTTATCCTTCCCATCTTGATCTACGATACGTACGTACTCGAGTTTCAGGTTTATTTCCCTTCTTCAGCGTACGACAATCGCCGACCTTCGATGCAAAAGGCATCCCTTGGCAAATATATATAAGTTTTTCCAGTGAAATTATTCACTGATATCGAAAAACTGAAAACAAGCAATGTTAAATCTCTGAACAGACAGGACACAGAAGTGTGTCGATAGCCAGCTGGAGATGTCCTCCTGGGGCTAAAAGCAACAGTAACATCCACCCCTCGGGGTCAGCCACATTTAAGTGGCAAATATACTTCACGTTATATATATATATATATATATATATATATATATATGTATATTACACACAGACGTTCAGCAAGAAAACTGAGAAGATCCTATGTGGAATATGCACAGGATCTACAAAAACTTTGGAAATTGATTCTCTCAAATGCCTTGGTGGCTCATTACAGGTAGTAGATAATTCCTTAATTTCTGTTACTCAGGGTGCTAAATTGTAATGGGGGAGAGGATGAATTGAGACTGATTGCTAGGATAAGAATAGGATGAAGGAAATTCAGAGAGGTTTTACCTCTGTTGGTTACAAAAGATCTCTCTCTCTCTGAGTGAAAGGAAGACTGTATGATGCATGTGTACAGACAAAAATTCTACATGATAATGAGATGTGGGTCCTGAATGCAGAGGACATGTAAAGGTTAGAAAAAAATGAGAGTAGTATACTCCACTGGATGTGTAATGTAAGTGTAGATTTTCATTCCAGAATCTTTTTGTTTATAAATCGAGTGAGCATGATATTTTCCTCCCTCCAGATGTAGAGAGATTATATGCCTCAGGCTATTTGTGTCTGACAAGTTGCAAACACAGCTAGCACTTTATAGGAGCGAAACCAATTGTCATTCTCTGACCAGTCATAACAAACTACCTTCTAAATATTACAACTCTAATTTTTAGAGTGTGTCTTTATTTTGGGTATATGAACTACTGAATGATTCATACACACACACACACACACACACATATATACCTATATGTATGTGTGTGTATATATATATATTGTACACACACATGTATGTACATGTGAATACATACAAACACACACATACATGCATATACATACACAATAAATGAAATGAAAAAACGTCTACTGACCTGGGTTAATGATATGAATATCCCATCCCCATTTGTTGGGTTTAAGGTCATGAGTCAAGTGAGTTACATTGCTTCGATCACAGAATTTTTCTTTTTCATTATACTCATAAGAGGTACATCCTGGGGTTTGATGACAAGCACGACTGCACTGCTTTAAACTCAAATCTTTTATCTGTTCAAATGTATCATGCTGTGGTATGGCAGTTTTTTTAAGTGTAAAATGAACATCTTCAGCTGGAAAAAGAGAAGAAAGAAAACAAGAAGTGCATTTTATACTCAAATAAAAATAAAATATTCAACAAAATCTGGTGCATAATTTGTGGATAATTTATAATAAACAAATAATTGATCCATATAATTTGTGGTTAATTTATTATAAACAAATAATTGATCCACAAAATGACAACTCAGAATTCATGTAAATGTAGAAAACCTTAGGATTAATTTGAAATCTTCTTTCAATATTTAAGTTGCATATAATCCATTTGTACACCCCTCTTCTAATGGGGTGCTTTTGTAGGGTCTAAATGTTGTTCAACGACTGCCAACCAATGTGTCAAGTGTTGTTAAGCCATTTAATCTTAAAGGAAAGTACACCAGTAGAAGAGAGATGTACATATAATTATACAGACAATTTATCAAAAGCACAGTCCATCCACAAAAGTATTTTTCTGCATAATTACACATCTCAAAATTCATATGAATTCTATTATATCATGGGACATACTTGAAAGCTCACCTCATTGTTTAAGTTGTACATATAATTCATATACAACTTGAACAATATTTTTGTGAATGGACTGTGCTTTTGATAACAAACTGTCTGTATAACAAAGTTAATTGCAAGAGAGGAATTTTCCAAGGGGACTCATTAATCCCTTTAATATTTGTGTCATTTTTAATCACCCTCAGTTTAGAATTAAGGAAGGCAAAGACAGGGAATCAGTTTAGAGACAGTAAAGGAAAAATTAACCATTTTCTCTACATGGATGATCTGAAGCTTTTTAGTAAAAATAGAAATAGATTCCTTAATACGAACTGTAAGACTCTTCAGCAAACATACAGGTATGGTATTTGGCATAGATAAGTGCACAATATTAGTTATAAAAAAGGGACAGGTAGTCAGCAGTGAAGGCATCCAATCATCAAATGGCCAGACATTAAATTCATTGTAAAAAGGAGAGAGTTACAAGTACCTAGTACCTAGGAATATTAGAAACTGACAGAGCACTAACTATAGAAATGAAAATGAAAATTGAGAAGGAATACATCAGAAGGGTGTCAAAGTTAATGAAGTCAAAACTAAATGGCCTAAATCTAGTGAAGGCTGTAAATAGTTGAGCAGTATATTTACTTAGATATTCAGCAAATTTTGTAAATTGGACAAAGTTTGAATTAGCAAATCTAGACAGAAGAACTAGAGAGGAATTCAATATGAATGGAGGACATCACCCAAGAGCAGGAATAGCAAACTATACTTACCTAGAAAGGAAGGTGAAAGGAAGAAGGGGTTTAATATCAGTGGAAGATTGCATGAAGTTAGCTAGAGTAGATAGAGGCTCCTACATAAGTAATAGTGAAGAAAGTTTATTAAGAGCTGTTAGAGTCACAGTAGGAGATTGGGAAATCAAAAAGCCAAATGAAGCTAAAAACTAGGAAAAAGTAGCAAGATTATCTGACTAGCAAGAGAAGGATTTGCATGGTAGATTTCCAAAGATAGTTGCAAGAAATAGTAATAGTGAGACACGGTTATGTGTGCAAGAGAGATGACTGCACTGGTATGATCATGTGATGTGTATGGACGAGGACAGCTGTGTAAAGAAGTGCTGACCTTCGAACTTTGAGCCTCACAGAGGCAATGACTGATGACCGAGACCTTTGGCAATGTGCTGTGTTTGAGAGAACCTGACGAGCCAAGTGCACCCGAGCTGGTGGCACATAAAGAATCAACCTTTGAACATTGGGCCTCATGGAGGCAAAGTAGCTGATTCCTCTCAAGAATAGCCAAACAATATTTCCAGTTCCTAAAATTGCTTATTTCAGGAACATGTTTATGTCTGTAGTTATAGTTAAAATTGTCAATGTCTTTACAGAAACAGTTCTATATATATGTTATGAAGTAATATCTATCCCCACTTATAAGTGGATGTTTTATTGGAACAAACTGTATTATGACATAGAAATGCAATCACAAATTTCAGAAAAACTGGAAAATAGAAACAAAAAGAATAATTACGATTTACTCGTTGGTAGTAATCTCTGCTTTTGGCTGCTTTTATTTTCTTGGTGGAAGCTGCAGTGTCCTTTGATAAGTAACATTTTCTACTTGTTTTTGTTATTTCAAATGATAAACAATTTTCATCAGACAAACATTTTTCTGCACAAGTGTCTGCAGTTACATTTTTCTTATTCCATAATATTTTTCCAGGTACATCAAGAAGTGCACTATCTACTTTCACAAAATTAATCTTAGAAACTGGAATTAAAGTAAGATTGAGACAAATGTAAACAACAAAAACAACATCAATAATTTCTAATGAAGAAAGATGGAGAAAAGTTTGAGGTAGGAGCTGATTGATTAAATTGGCTCTTACACTTGACTGGTATTTTATTTTATTGGCCATAGAAAGGCAGAGTTACATTAGCAGGATTTGAGCTCAGAAGTTATACATCCAGAACAAATACCCAGCATAGTTTATCTGATTCTTTCTATCCATCATTAAAAAGATTAATTATAATTATTATTGCTGCATGATTAAAACTTATGGCTGCATGATTAAAAATCTGCTTCTTGACTGAGGATTGTGAAAGAAACTTGGTGGATGGAAACTATGCAGAAGCCTGCTGAAGATAACACACTTCCGCACTTGTTGCTCTTGTTTGGCAGATTTAATCTATTACCCAAATTAATACCATTAACTGAACCCTGGATAGCTTTAATTAAGTTCACTCTGTTGAATGGATTTAGGAAGTTATCTTCTCTGAGAATAGCTTTCTCTCTCACTTCAACCAGCCACAAATTCCATAGAAATTGTCATGGATTCAGTTATTCTTCTTCTAATAAAGATATTTAATAAAAGAATTAAGCAAAAATACCTAGACAGAGACAGCAAAAGAGAACCTATTTACATTACCTTTACAATTGGATGCAACTGGAGTCCATTTATTGTCATCTTTACACTTTGACTTCAACTGTTGTCCTCCTGGACATGTGTAGGTCACTTCAGATTTATAGGTGGTGTCAGTGTAGGACTTCTTTGCACCACCAACATCCTTTGGAGGTCCACAGTTAACTTTTGTAACAACTGGAAGTGATAAGAGAAACTGATATCAATGGTGAATCTATGGCAGGAGGAGGGTGAGAATTTGATAGTCAGCATTTGATAGTAATTGATATTTCGATTCTTTCTTGGTCAGATATGAAGAACGTTAATGTTGTTTCCAGTGTAAGCCTCCCTACTTCCCTCTAACTGACTAATTACATAAAGACAAATGACTTATTTCCTACTGCTAATAACTTGATAAAAATTTCCTCCCTTGCAACCAGTTAGTTTAGCTCTGAAGAAAAGAAATGAAATCAGTCTGTTCTCTACACTCTTCAATTGTTTGATTATGGAGTGATTAATAAGTACAATTATTATATTAGAGAACTAATATCCAGTCTTATCAGAAACATGTGTAAGCTAACTGGAATAAATTACATACATATCCATTACCATTACTTTTATGCCTTTTCTATAATGCTCTGTACTTACACACCAATTTTTCTGAGGGACTAAACTTTGGATTCACAAATTAAACTGGCCAGGATTTGTTAAAATATATATTACCAGGATTGTTACATCCATCACAGAACAATTTTGTTAGCTAGGTTTATTTTACTTCACAGAAAACTTGTAAAGTATTTTATCAGGTTCCTTAATCCCCTTTTTTCATTATAAATATGATTATTGTACTAGGGAACTATGATTCTTCAACTTTATTGGAAATATCTCTTAGCTGGAAAAAAAATGTATAAAAATCCCTCTCTTCTTTTGCCTTTTCTACACACACACACACACATATCCATCCCTTTCTCTTTCTGTTGTTATCCATCTGCTTCCCAAATTCAAGCCATCTTAGTCTCCTTTTGCACAGAATAGCTGTCATGCTTGTAAATGCTGTCTATTTCAAGACTTCTGTGTTGCTTTGTCTTAAGAGGTGATGTCAAGGATCTTGCATAAGCATCTCAGATGAAAGACATTGAGCTTCTCTTGTCTGGTGTATAGTGTCCAAGTCTCTGATCCATAGAGGAGGGTGTTCAGTATACATACTTCATAAATCCTGATTATGTACACACACACACACAAAGTATAACTCATGTGTACAGTTAAATGCACAACTGATAATGTTGTCTTCCATTATCGGATTTATCAAAAAGTGGTTTAAAGTTAGATTTCTTGGCCTTTTTATATATAAAAAATTTGTGCGGTTTGCCAAGCAAGGGAGAAGGAAGAAAGAAAAATTTGAGAAAGAGGAGGTAAAGAGGCGTGATGTAGTATACATTTATATTTATATACACAAGGTACACACAAAATAAATGAAATAGAAACACTCTACTGACCTGGGTTAGGTAAGTATATATCCCAATTTCCATCGTTGGGCTTAAGTTTATCACTCAACTGAGTCATGTTACTCAGATCACATAACTTATCTTGCTCATTGTACTGATAAGAGTTACATTCTATATATTGATGACAAGCCTTTTCACACTCCTTTAAGGTCCTATTCTTAAGCTCTACTAAAATAGCTTTGCTTGGTATGCCAACCTTTTTCATCGTAATAAGCCCTTCATCGACTGAAACAAAATAGAAAACAAGAAATTTATTTTATGCACATCCACCCATCCAAATACACACACAAACACACACACACACACACACACACACACACACACACCATACACATATTTTCTAGAATATATTAAATACTGAAACGCATGTATTGCATAATCATGTAAGTGGACAATTTGTAATAAGCAAAGAATTGATCCTCAAAATGACACTCTAATCAGAATTTAAGAGAGTTGTTGAAAATCTTGAGACTTTTTGCAAAAGCTGTGTCAATATTTAAGCTGCAAAGGTATGCTGGAAATGATCCAAGACACCGAGAACCACCAAGGTCATAATGAAGAACTGCAAATGGTACCAAATAGATTTTTGCATGGCCTGGATGGGCTTTAAAAAGGATTATGATATGCTGCTGCATACATGGACTCTGGAAACACTTGACATGCATGAAGTAATCAAGAACAGCATGCCTTGTTGAAAAACACATCTTTTACAGAAAAGTTGTGTTTTTCAACCAGTACTTAGCTGAGGTAACAATAAGAAGAGGTGTCTTCCAGGGCGATTTTCATTTAATTTTGCTAATCATGTCTATGTTTAGTGTTATAGATGAGCCTATCAATGTCTTAACAGCAATAGCTGTCCATAAGTATTTCAAGAAATTCAAATTTCAGAGGAAGAGGAGAGGATAATTCCTATGATAAAATACGAATAATAATTACAGTTTACTCGTTGGTAGTAATCTCTGCTCTTGGTTGACTTTATTTTCTTGGAGGAAGCTGCAGTTTGCTTTGATAAGGAACACTTTCCCATTTCTGTATTTATTTCAAATGATAAACATATTTTGGTAGACAAACATTTTTCTGCACAATCATCTGCTGTTATATTTTTTGTCTTCCACAATATTTTCCCAGATACACTCAGAGCTGCACTTTTTACTTTCACAAAATGGATCTGAGCATCTAGAGTTAAAGGAAAATTTAAACCAATAAGCAATAACATCAACAAATACAACAATTTTCCATCATAGAAATTAAGCCAAAACTTTGAGGTAGGAACTGATCAATGAAACTGGCATCTACACCTGACCAGTATCATATTTCATTGATCCTGAGAGGACAAAGTTAACATCAGCAGCATTTGAACTCTGAAGCTAAAGAAGCAGAATAGATGACACAACACATTTTGTCTGATGCTCAAACGATTCTGTCAATCTGTCACCCTTAATAACAACAATTATTATAATTATTATTAATAGTAACAATAATGATAATGGTTCCTAACTCAAACAGAAGGCCACACACTGAGTAGTGAATATAAATGAAAATAAATCAACCTCAATACTTGACTAGTACTTGTTTTATCAACCTCAGAATTATAATAGTTGTTTGAATTTGAACTGAAAATGTAAAAGAATTTAACTCACCACTTAACTATATTGCAAAGGTTTGTCTGGGAAATCAAAAAATCATTTCCTTTCCATCATCATCTAGTGAATCATATAACTATATAGTAAATATGGACACTCACAACTTAACGTAGCAAGTTAAGAAATTTTAATTCATCAAAATTTTACTTTTAATGAGATGACAAAAAGAAAAGTGATTATCTTTACAAGGCTCTCTTTTCTGAATTTTATGACCCAAATAAGACATTTACATAATAATTTTAATCTCCTCCCCTACACACATACACTGAGAGTGAATCTTTAATTAATCATGTCTTGGTTCAATAGGTTCAATCACCTTGCTATTTGTTTTCCATGCAGGAAGTGGCCCTAGGTATTTTGCCAACGGTATCCGTTTGCTATAAATAGGAATTAAGTGATGTGAGTCAATGATCTGACTTTGACTGCCAGTGCAATTTACTTCATTTTATAGAAACAATTAGTGCCCTTGAAATCACACAATCTTATATTTTTTTCTCTAAATGTATTTGGCTATGTGTCTAGACAAGGCATGCAGAATTAAGTACAATGAGATGTTACTTATATCTTTTAATAAGCTAATCATGATAGAAACAGTTATGTAATGGAATTCTGTGGCCACTCTCCTTTCTACATTTGTGAGATTCCTGTGGTCTATGTTCAATATCAGCAGTTGTGAGTCAATATGAATGCTTGATATTGTAATAAGTATATAAACAGTGACCAACTGTTGTTTACCACCATCACCATGATCACCTGAAATGTCTTGTGGTGGCGTTGAATCAAACAACAATTTATAGCAGAGGATAAGTTGTGTTAGATCTGTTAGCTTGTAATATAAAGTTCGACATTTAATGTGGAACCCCTATGTGGATGCCCAATATGTTATAAATGTTAACAAAACCTCTATCAACCATTCTCACCCATCTTTAAAAAAGGTATTTCACATTATCTAGTGTAATCCAAAGATTTTCAGAAGATACAGTCTGCAGGATTAAACTTGACCTAGGCAATGGGATTGGTGGATGTTCCAATCTATTGAGAGTTAATGGTGGGATAAAGCAATGACATCCTCAGGGTAGCGTTGGTCATCAATGACAATGAACTGGTAAGTTTGTTTTGGAAGACTTCTTGCTCAGGGAATAACATTGGGAAACTTTTTGAAGCCCTTGGCTTTGCTGTACTACCAAAGGGCCCTCCTGGTTCAAAATAAGATCTACAGTCACAGAAGTGTTAAGACAGGCCTCTTTCAGATGCATACAATAAAATGAAATCATTGCTGTGCTGTGAAATTATGTCAAAAAGCAGTTGTTATGTCTGGAATAATTGCACCACACCTTTTTTTATCTGGGCAGAGAAGGTAGTATTCTTTTACCTTGAGAGCAAGATCTAGTACCCTTCCACCACAAACTTTATATCTCTTCCAGTTACTCTTACCCATCATCACGTAATATAGAGTAGCTGTGTATCTCCTCTATAGTAAGACACCTATGCTTGTCACTCTATCATACCTTTGTCTTCAATACATGGCACAAATCTACCTCCCACTCTCTCAAATACACTCCCACTCAGCTGAGGGGTCTTTTTGTTTCCCTTTCTTTATTTTGTCTTGCAAGTTACTGGTGACCTCACTAGTACCAAGGAAAGGGATCCAGTACATACTGTAAAGTGGTTAGTGTTAGGAAAGGAATCCAGTGATGGAAACTATGTCAAAGATGACACTGGGTTTAATGCAGCTCGACAGTTCATTGGACACTATCAAACTGTCCAACCCATGCCAGCATAGAAAACTAAATGATGATGATGATGATGTGTACTAATTAGAGTATTACAAGAAATGCTTTACAATAAGTAATCAGGCTCATTTGGCCATCAGTTCAGATTAAACCAAGGTCAAATTTACCTTTCAATTTTGTGGGGATGAATAAAAACAATGTGCCAGGCAATTAGCAATGTTCATGGTTTTGGCTAAATGCAGTCCATTAAAAACTACTGCTTTGTGCCTAAATTAGAAACCATTATTGTTATTAGTAGTAGTATAATTATAGGTAGTTGACTGAAAGATAACAAGGGCATCAGAAGTCTGTATCAGGGGATTGCTACATTCTAGTAAAGAAAAACTCAGACATTATATTTACAGAGTTCTGGATGATAGCACAAAGTATGGCAAAGAAATTTCCTGTTAGAAGTTAAGAGAAAATCTATCAAAATGTGCTGTAATATAGCTATGGAAGTAATAAGTTTACTTGTCAAACATAAGGTATAAGGTAGAGTTATTTCTGCATGGTTAAAAAATCACTTCACAACTAAACCTTATGGATGAAAAAATTACATAGACAGAGAGAACAAGAAAGAAGCAACTTATGTTACCATTACAGGTTTCCACAATTGGAGACCATTTGTTGTCCTTTTCACATATTGACTTTAGTTTTTCTCCCTTTGGGCAAGTATAGGTCACTTCAGATTTATAGGTGGTGGCATCGTAGGACTTTTCTGCACCAGCAATGTCTTTTGGATTTCCACAGTCAATGTCTTTATAAGCTGAAATTGAAAACAGAAACTGATATCAATGGTGAATGTATATTATGTGTGTGCCTTACTAAATAAGTAGGAAAAGTGTTGGTAGGAATTCCATATGATGTACTCAGTGTAACATAAGGACATATGAGAGGTGCAATGGAATTACTGTAAGGTTAACAGAGAAAGTAGTCTTTGTATGTGGCAGATGTACAAGAATAATAAACGTTATGGACACATGGGAATTGGATTTTTCAGGAAACCCGCTTGAGGTTGTAGAGAGTGTCTGTTACATGGGTGACCTAATTAGCAGTGGAGGAAGATATTTTGAATGTATAATTGCTTGATTACAAATGAGATAGAGAAAGTTCAGAGAGCTATTACCCTTGTTAGCAACAAAAAATCAGTCTCTTTGAGTGAGAGGCAGATTTTTATGTCTTTGTGTACAAACAGCTGTATTATATAGCAATGAGATTATATTATCACCAATATCATCTTTTTCAACTGTATACCATGTGCACTTATATTTTCTGTATATCTATCTGATTTTCTGTAATCCACCACAAAATATGCCTCTTTATGTGTCAACAACGTAAACTGTTGCATTGGAGAGAAATAAAAGAAATCATTTTTATTATTTTTATAATTAAGGATTGTTGAGCCACAGAATCATTAGAGCATTGGCAGGAATAATCCTTTGTATTATGTATTCAGGCTCTTTATTTTCTGAGTTCAAACCCAACAAATGTCAACTTTGCCTGTTATCCATTCAGAGATTGATAGCATACAGTACCATTCAAGCACTGAAGTCAGTGGTAAAAACTAAACTCCTGACATCAGAAACTCATGGCCTTGTGAATAAATTAAAAACTATTATTATTATTAGCTGTATTTAAGGTAGAAAGATGGCAGAAATGTTTCCCTGGCAAGTAAATGCTTAGCGGCAACTCATCGATCATTACATTCTGAGCTCAAATTCTGCCAAAGTTGACTTATCATTTCATGCCTTGGAGCCAATAAAAGAAATACCAGTCAAACACTGGAGTTAATGTAATTGATTAGTCTCTCCTGTAAAATTTCAGGCCTTGTGTCTATGGTAGAAAGAATAATTAAGGATGGTAGATTGAAAGAATCATTAGTGCATTAGAAAATTGTTTCAGAGGATTGTTGAATTCTGGTAAAGAAGGACCCACAGCATTATACTGTACTGTACAGAGATGATGGTGCATGGTACTGGTGAAAAAGTTAGAAATTAAGAGAAGACACACATAAAATCCCTCAAGTATGACTGTGAGGTTAAGAAGGTTACTTCACAAATCTGGGGTCCTGGTTGGAATCTTGTTTATGAGGTTAAACATTTACTCCACAAATTAGGATGAAATTTGGTAGATGAAAGCTGTGTGGAATCCTGTTGGAGGGAGAAACTGCCACATATCTCCTATTTGGTTGGTAGACTTAATCCATCATCCAATTTAATGCCTGGCCTTTGGGTAGAATAAATGATGTCCACTCTATTGCAAGTATTTAGGGAGATCTTTGAACTGTGAATAGCTTCCTTTCTCCCTCCCACCTCCATCATCACTGTGGAAATTGCCATATAGTCAACCAGTCCTACTCTGACAAAGACATTTAGCATACAAATAAAACAAAAATAAAGCAAAATTACAAAGACAGAGACAAAAAGAGAGAAGCTATTTGCATTACTTTTACAGGTAGAATCTACCGAAGTCCATTTGTTGTCCTTTTCACATTTTGATCTTAGTTTTTCTCCCAGTGGACACGTGTAGATCACTTCATCTCTGTAGTTGCTGGAAGCACAGGACTTTGATGCACCAGCAATGTCTCTTGGTGGTCCACAGTTTATTTTGTCATTAGCTAGAATTGAAAATAAAAATTGATATCAATGGTGTGTGCATTTTAGGAGGAGGGTGAAAATGAGGAGATTATGACAAGGTTAAAACGAAACATTGTGTGAATCAATTGGAAGAAATTTGCTCACACATACAGAAACATATACGTGTATAATTTTCTTCTATTTTTAATTATTTGAAGACTTTCTGTTAGGAGGAAGCTAGTATCTAACAAAGATACAAAGGTCCAATGTTGGAATGGAGAAAAACAAAAAAATTTATATTGTGAAATTAAGAAAAGTCTTGCCTTCTTGTACAGAGCCTTTCTAGTTGTTATCAGGATCTTGCAGGATTTACATATGAGTGAGAGACTTGCCAGTATATATATATATATATATATATGTGTGTGTGTGTGTGTGTGTGTGTGTGTGCGTGTGTGTGTGTGTGTGTGTGTGTACACATATGCTCATACACACACACACACATGTAACAAACTGAACCCAGAACCCATTTTTAAACTTATTACTTACTCTGTTGGGCTCCCCTGGTCAAATTGCCGTATCAATAAAAATAATGAACAAATGCAGTTAACTACAACATATTTCCAAAGCAGAAAAATTCAAATCATAAGTGAAATTAATTCACAACATGCTTTATATTTGCATCAATACTCAACGTGGAATTTGATTTGATCTGAGTGGTGTCATACCTGAAGATGAAGCATATTATATCATTATTTTATGATGTAATTACACTTATAGTGTTAATTGTTCTGCTTCAGAAATATGTGCTTTACTTGAGTGTATTTCTCCATTTTTCACTATTCCTATGTTTATTCATCACATACTGGGCAATCTACATAGCTATTCAATTTGGAACATTTGTCATCTTAACAAAATTATTCCATCAATTTTGATGTACAATGAAGTGAATGTGATATATTGAATAATGAATTTTATTGATCTATTATTTTTGCCTTTCAGTGTTATATACAAGCCATATCTATGCTAGATGCTAACAAGCTGTTGACTATAAGCTACAGGATTCCCTTGAAATCATGTACATATATGTGTGTGCGTGTTTGTTATAAGCATATACATATTAGATATGTGTATATGTAGAAACAAACAAACTAGCACACACATGCATACAGACACGTGAAATAAATGAATTACACTCCACTGACCTGGGTTCATGATATGTATATCCCATCCATCTTTGTTGGGTTTAAGGTCATAAGTCAGGTGAGTCTCATTAGATGGAATACAGGATTTATTTTGTTCATGATACTCATAAGATTTACATCCTGGAATTTGAAGACAAGCACGATCACACTCCTTTAAACTGATTCCTTTAATCCGATCAGGTGAATCATGCCCTGGTATGGCAATTTTTTTTAATGTTAAAAGATCATCATCGGCTAGATAAAGAAGAAATGAAAGAAAACAAGAAAAATATTTTATATTCACACACACATTAAATATTTTATAGCATCTGTTGCATAATTTGTTTTAAATGATGACAATGACGACAACGATGATGATGGTGATGATGACAATAATGATGACAATGATGAATGTGAGCCTCCTCATCATCATCATTATTGAACGTTCATTTTTCCATGCTGGCATGGGTTTGGCATACCTGCATTATAAACAAATAATTGATCTACAAAATGACAACTTAAAATTCATGTGAATGTAAAACATCTTCAGGCTAATTTGATGACAAAATAAACACTTATGATGATTCAAAGTGAGAAATACGAAGGCTGTGGTCAATGAAGAGAGTAGACGTGATGCCAATAGTAATTGGTGCATTTGGAAGTATCAGCACTCAGCTACCAACATGGCTGAAAAAGACTGGTGCAAGTGTGAAGGAGGATCACCTACAAAAATCAGCATTGCTTGGAACTGCAAGAATTCCTTGCAGGGTTCTTGAAGCATGACCAGTAAACAAGTGTCACCTTAGTCTGCTGGCTGTGGACAGCTGACACTTTCCATCATACCCAGCAAAATAAGCTGTGAGTTTTCATATAATAATAATAATAATAATAATAATAATAATAATAATAATAATCATCATAATATTCATGTTTAAGTAAAGTGACAAGTATTTCCTTTCTTACACACACACATGCACAAGAACACACACACACACACACACACAAAGAAGCAATTGAAAACATAATACAGAAAAGTGTTCAAGGTAAACAAATGCAGTGTGAAAAGGCCCTAACAGTATTTATATTTACTAAAATTACTTATTTCTGGAATGTGCTTGTCTGTCCGAGTGGTTAAACCTGTCAATGTCTTTACAGAAATGGTTTTCTATAAACTATGAAGTATAAATGCAATCATAAATTTCAGAAAAAGAGAAATACAAAGAATAATTACAATCTACTTGTTGGTAGTAATCTCTGTCTTTGGCTGATTTTATTTTCTTGGAAGTAGCTGCAGTTTCCTTTGATAAATAACATTTTCCACTTGCTTTAGTTATTTCAAAAGATAAACAAGTTTTGTCAGACAAACATTTTTCTGCACAGAATTCTGTTGACACATTTTTTTTTCTCAACAAAGTTTTTCCAGGTACATCCAGAATTGCATCTTTTACTCTCACAAAATTGACCTTAGTAACTAGAATTAAAGGAAGATTGAGACAAATGTAAACAACAAAAACAACATCAATAATTTCTAATATAGAAAGATGTACAAAAGTTTGAGGTAGGAGCTGATCGATTCAATTGTACTTGACTAATGCTTGTTTTATCAACCACAGAAGTATGAAAGCTGAAGTACATTTAGATGGGATTTGAACCTAGAATGTGAAAGGATGTAACTGAATATGACTAGTCATGGAAAAGATTATTGCCCATCTCTATATTGATTTTGCAGTGTTTTGTCTTGGAAAACTAAAATAATCTCACATTCATCACCAAGTAAATAAATATTAATGTGGACACTCACAACCTCATGTAACCAGCTAAGGAATTTTATTTCTTCAAAAATTATTCTTTTAATGAGATGGGAAAAGAAAAGTGATTATCTTAAGGAATTTCTCTCTTCTGAATTTAATGACCAGAAAAAGAGATTAGCATAATGATTTTACCAGCTGTTGAGGGTGTAATTTTAATTAGTCATCACAACTTCAATAAGTAGCCATTTTTCTATTTGTTTTTGATGCAGAAAGTGACCCTGAGTATTTTCCTCATCTACATATATGGATTGAATGGTGTGAGTCAATGATTCAGGTTTGATTCTCAGTTTAAGTCAGTTCATTTTACATAAACAATAAGAGACCTTCAGAAAGACATGAATTTCACATAAACTCATGGCATTTCTAATTATGTTTGGTCATATTCTTAAATAATGAATAGATAATTGATTACACTGTGGTGATACTTATATGTTCTTATAAGCTACTTGTGAGAGAAACAGCTATGTCGTGAATTCTATGGTACCCTGTGGTCCGCATCCAGCAAGAACAACTGTGTCTCAATGTGCCTGTTTATTAATGCCAGATCACCTAATGTAATCCTAAGTATATACGATTAAACTCGATTGGGCAATGTAATTAGTGGGCATTACATGCTTGTATCTATAGAGGGTTAATTGAGTGGAAGATCATTGATATTCACAAGGATATTCTGGGGTTCAATGTGAATAAGGTGGTAAGTTTGTTTCAAAGAACTTCTTGGACATGGAATGCTATGGCAACTTCATGGAGCCCTTGGCAGTGTTATCAAATAGCTCAGTAAAACCAAGAGAAAATCTAGTCATAGAAGTTCTGATAGACAGTGCTGTGCAAGATTTTCACAGTGGAACACATTAATTTTACATGCACTGTCAGTGTCCATGCATTATATGCATTATAGACTTGTAGATTTATGTCAAACTGCTGCTATTGTGTGTGTGGAACGATCTGACTATCATTCAAGTCCATCATTATGATCACCTCATATCCTCCTTTAACTGAGCAAAGATGTTCCTTTTCCTCTGTCTGCTAGCTGTAGTAAAAGAGGTTGTGTGATGGATGAGGTTGAAAGGTCTGGCAATTGGAGTTTTCCTCTTTGGTCAGTACCTAATCTGTATTTTTAAAGTTTCACTTGTAAAGAAGATGAGGATGGAGAGGAAGATATTCTCCTCTAGGGAAATTATTGAAAGTGACATGAGAGTGGATGGATCGTGCACTACATAAACCTGAATCTCAAAGAATATTACTCGGAGAGGACACTTGTCCTTGGCGTTCATGATGATCTTTGATGGTGGGGGTTCATCAATTAGTTTTAGATAAAGATCCTTCAACATTCAAGAGAAATGTATCATCATTCTCATCTTTATTTTAAACGTATACATGAATACTAAATATAAAACTGAAAGAAATGCTTTATGGTATGTATTCAGACTCTTCAGAAACCACTGTTATTATTTGTCTCATTATGATTTAGGATGGTGGAATGAATGACCATTAGAGTATCAAAAGTTTTGGATGATTACTGAGTTCCAGTAAAGGAAAATTCAATGTGTTGCATTGTTCTGAGTTTTAGAGGATGAAGCAAAGTATGGGTGAGAGAGCTGAAGTTAGAAGTTAAGAGAAAAACTGCCTAGGTTAGCTGAGATAGAACTGTGGAGGTAATAAGTTTACTTGACAAGAATCTGGTACTGTCTGCACTTATGGCTGCATGATTAAAAATCTGCTTCTTGATTAAGGATTGTGAATGGAATTTGGTGGAAGGAAACTTTGCAGAAGCCTGCAGGAGAGAACATGCTTTCTCACTTGCTGCTCTTGTTCAGCTGGCTTAATCCATCAACCAAATTAATACCATTACCTGGCTCTTCAAAATCTTTAATGAAGCCCACTGTGTTGCAAACATTTAGGAAGGTCTCTAGTTTGAGGATAACTATCTCTGACCCTCCTACCAATCAGAAACACAATGAAAATTGTCATGGACACAGTCACACTTCCTTTGACATAAACTTGGAACACAAAGCTAAAAGAAAATTATGAAGATAGAACCTATTTATATTACCTTTACAAGACACCTCTGGAGCCCATTTCTTGTCTTCTTTACATGTTGCCTTTAATTCTTTTCCATCATGACAAGTATAGATCACTTCAGATTCATAGGTAGTAGTATCATAGGATTTAGATGCACCAACAACATCTTTTGGTGGTCCACAGTTAATTTTTGTGACAACTGTAATTGATAAAAGAAAGTGATGTCAATTGGGAGTATATGTTAGGAAGAAGGGGAGAATGAGGAGATAATTACATTTGTGCCAGAAGTTCCAATGTGGACATTTCAGAGTGTTTGGGTGTCAATCTGAGGACAGTGCAATCTTAGAACATGTAGTGAGAATGATAAAAATCAAACATCCAGTCAACATCATAGTGTTTGGAGTAATCACTAGTGATAGCAATGTTGTGCTTCCATTCATCTTCCCACAAAATCAAAAACAAACAATGCGCAAATGCAAAATTAAAAGTATAAAATGGTGACAATTTACCTATTGCACCTGTGTGTGTGTGTGTGTGTGTGTGTATATATATATATATATTTCAAAATGTAACCACATGTGGATCATTAGTGATTTTTTTCCCTCCTTCTTCCTTTTCTCTTGGACTTTTTTCCGTCTCCTGTTTCTGACAAAGAGCTTTGCTCAAAATGTAAAAACTACCTTCTTTCCTTCCCTAAGCATCTGCTAATACTTTGCATGTACCACATTCTTGTGTTTGATCTTCGTTTTTTGGGGATTTACTATATATACATATATATGATGGCAGCCACCAAGGAGTACATCATGATGATGATGGGAACATCACATATATGGAAGTTTTAACATTTTAAACTCTGACTGGTAATGTACCCCTGAAACGGCTATAGATGGAACACTCTCTTATTCTTTTGGATCCTTTTTGTTTACTGTTCTTAACCTTGATATCTTGTGTCACTTTTATTTCATATTTTAGATGTATTAGAAATTTTAGACGATTTAGGTGGTCTGCCATTTTGAAGACTGATATCTTTATTCCTATATTTATAAACCTCTCATTCATTTTGTGCCCCCTACATTTATCAAACACAACTTTTTACATGTAATCCTTATTTATATGTAATATTATATGTATTTTTATAGAATATATATTTTTATAGATGGGGCACATAGAAGACATGGAACAAAGTACTGAATGATAACATCAGGACACTGAGCCTTTCAGGCAAGATGTCAAAGGGCCAAGATGCCTGGTGCTTTGCTGTACTCAAGAAGACCTGTGGTCCACAGCAGAAGTGTTAAGGTCAGTCCCCTTGGTGAAAAGGATTAGCCTGCAAGAATCCTGTGCTGGTGCCACATAAAAAGCACTTGTGCTGGTGCCATATAAAAGTGCACTTGCTGGTGCCATGTAAAAGCATTCAGCACACCATAAAATGGTTGGCATTAAGAAGGGCATTCAACCGTAGAAACCATGCCAAATCAGACTGCAGTCTGGTGCATCTCTCCAGCTTGCTAGCTTTAGTCAAGCCATCCAACCCATGCCAGCATGTATGGATAATTTATCCTGATCACGCTATTTATAGCATTATCACGTGTTTGAGTAATAAATATATTTCTGTATCTTACAATACATCTCAATGCTTCTAAAAACAAACTTTGTTTGTTTACTTTCATTGTAAAGTTGAATTTAACGTTAGCGTCTTATGAAGCTAAATTTACAAGTTCTAAAATTGCAGAAGAATTCGTTGCTGGGCAGTTTAGTTTAATGGTAAAACACTTGACGTGTAATCACAGAGATGTGAGTTCGAGTCTCATGGCTGGCCAGTAACGTATTTTCCTGCAATAAATGGATAATTTATCCTGATCACGCTATTTATAGCATTATCACACATTTGGGAAATAGATTTATTTCTGTATCTTATATATATATATATATATATATATATATATATATATATATCAGCATAACCCTTATATATATATATATATATATATATATATATATATATATATATATATATATATATATATATATATAAGGGTTATGCTGATTATGATGATGATATATATATATTTATATATTTATATATATAAGGGTTATACTGATGATGATGATTATATATATATATATATATTGCCCCTGGACTGGCTCTTGTGCGGGTGGCACATAAAAGACACCATTTCGAGCGTGGCCGTTTTCGTGCGGGTGACACGTAAAAGCACCCACTACACTCTGAGTGGTTGACGTTAGGAAGGGCATCCAGCTGTAGAAACTCTGTCAAATTAGATTGGAGCCTGGTGTTGCCATCCGGTTTCACCAGTCCTCAGTCAAATCGTCCAACCCATGCTAGCATGGAAAGCGGACGTTAAACGATGATGATGATGATGATGATATATATATATATATATATATATATATATATATATATCATCATCATCATCACCCTTTAACATCTGTTTTCTGCACCCATACATATATTTATATATAAATAAACACAGACATACATATAATAAAGAAGCTGGAAACACTCTACTGACCTGGGTTAATTATGTATATGTCCCAGCTTCCATTGTTGGGTTTAAGTTCATTACTCATCTGAGTCACATTACTCAGATCACACATCTTCTCTTGCTCATTGTACTGATAAGAGTTACATCCTGCATAGTGATTGCAAACTTTGTTACAATCCTTTAATTTCACATCCTGAAGACGTCCTATCTTAGTCTTCTTTGATACGCTAACTTTCCTTATCATGAAAGGCTTGTCATCAGCTGGAAAGGAAGAAAAACACAAGAAATATATTTTATAGTCATCCACCAACTTAATCCCAAATACACATCACATGCATCACACACATATATTGAATATTGAAAAGCATGTGGTGCATGATTTTTTAATTTGATGTTCTATTAATAAACTAATAACTGATCTACAAAATGATATCTTAATCAGACTTCATCTATGTTAGAGAACATTTTTCTAACTTCTTTTAAAAGCTTGTTTGAATACAT